>NW_012137303.1:4502244-4503048 GCF_000956105.1 Propithecus coquereli
AAAACTTATTTCATGGAATACTGGAGGAAAATATGCTAGGCCTGGCCAGAAATCTGGACATCCAGATACAAGAAGCACACAGAACTCCTGGGAGACTCAATGTGAAAAGGCAATCACCACGTCACACAGTTATTAGACTGACCAAAATAAATACGAAAGAAGCAATTCTTTGAGCAGTGAGATGACAGCAACAAATAACCTATAAAGGAAAGCTGATCAGACTAATGGCTGATTTCTCATCTGAAACCCTACAAGCCAGAAGGGACTGGGTCCCTATCCTTAATCTCCTAAAACAGAATAATGCCCAACTCAGAATTCTTTATCCGACAACATTAAGCTTCATCTACGAGGGAGTAATAAAATCCTTCCCAGACAAGCAATCACTGATAGATTTTGCAAAGACCAGACCAGCCCTACACGAAGTACTCAGTCCCGCATTGCACACTGAACAACATAACAGACAATCTTCAAAGTAAAATCATTCAAGAGTTAAAGCCTAGAACGTGGACTTCATGATGGCTCAAGGAACAAAACAAAACAACAGGATTTCACCCAACAATATGAATGGAAATCTACCACAAAACTCAATCCTCTCAATAAATGTGAATGGGCTGAATTGTCCTCTGAAAAGATACAGGCTGGCAGAGTGGATAAAAATCCACAAGCCTAGTATCTGCTGCCTACAGTAAATGCATCTAACCCACAAAGATGCCTTCAGACTAAAGGTCAAGGGATGGAAAACTATCATCCAGCCAAATGGAAGTCAAAAGAAAGCAGGGGTAGCTATACTATTTTCAGATAACA
>NW_012137303.1:4507173-4509074 GCF_000956105.1 Propithecus coquereli
AAAGCATGTCATTCAATTCAAATAAAACCAAACTTATGAAATTTATTCCAGAGACATTTTTAAAGCAAGTTATAACTCAATAATAATGGCTTTTAATTAGAACATACATAAATATGTCAGCAGCATTTGTTAAATGAGATAAACCTTGCAAAGTATTGCTGGAATGTGCCTCATATATTAAATTTACAGTATTATAGTGGGCATCTTTACTATGTATCTTTTGAACTATAATAAATAAAACAATTGAAAATAAAGCTCAAAGAGAGAGTAGACACATATATTCACATCATTCAGTGGAAAACAAATGCCAAGTTTGTACACATTGTCCTGAATTAGTTGATGTCTATCCATAATTATTACCAGATAATTTTCAGTTTTTAGATATCATTACCAACAAGAAAAATGTTCGGAAATTATTTTATGTTGTTTTTTGTTTCCAAAACAAATGTGTACAAAACAAAAAGAAAAACAGGTGTGTGTGTTGCAGGGGGCATGGGCGGAGAGGGAGCCATCATTTGCCTGTGATTAAAGAAAACGTAGTCAATACAGTATTTATACAAGGTGCTAGATGGATGAACTGTTTAGGGATTTGTCAGCTACAGATAAAGGAAAATAGGAATGATGTAGAGAATAGGAATAGGGTTGGGTTTATTTTTATCAGCTCAAACTCTGGCTTTTATATTGTGTTTGCTTGAGACCAAATGGGATCAGAGAGAACTGTGACACCAGTGACCACACACACATCAGATGCCTGATGGATGTCTGTTGAATTGAAGTGAAAATGTGTATGCAGAGAATGTTAGATTTATTATAAACCAAAATGTCAACCAGGCCCAACTGGTTTTCAGGAAGAGCCAGAGAAAAACTTGGTTTTAATGCAGAAGCAATAGGCCACATGCACGAATGTGACACTATTAGATACTATACAATGTAACGGCTTTTTTTATTTAAATAACCCCCTAGTGAATGCACTAATGAATGCACTAATATCCAACTGGATGAGTGCAATAGTGTTCCCACCATTTGAGTTTCTAAATACTAAACGAAGAAGTGCTTTGAGCTTGCTGAGGCTTCACTGAAAATTAAATGTTCACATTTGTTAATTAAAAATGGATTTAAGGATTGGGTAGGTTATGGATATACGTGCATGAATGTAACCATTGGGGTTAGTGCAGTTGCATTTTCAAGCAGAGAAGAAATACACAATTTTTGGCAATTTATGACAATGAAGGATGAAATGTCTAATTGCAACATATAAGAAAAACAAAACATGTAACTAGATTCACAACATAACATTATTTCCATTATCTATGAATGGTACAGAGTGGGGAAAACTGAAATGCCTTTACATTTCTCTTATTTAATAAAGTTGTTCCCTTCACCACCAAACCACTTTAAAGGCTGTTGGAGATGTAGGAAAGTGTTAACCTAGAAGCGTATCATTTCAACAAAAACCAGAGCAGTTTAAAGTTTACAGATTGTTTGAGGAATCTCTAAAAGAGCATAAACAAGAAGAGTTGAAAATCAGCTAGTTGTTTGTTTTTGTCTTTCTTTCTTTCATTTTTAAAAAATTTCTTCATGAGAAAGGTTATAGGTACCAGCCTCAAGAGGCAAACCAGTGCCTAGGCTTTTGGTTTCACATTCAGATCAATGATAACATTTGACTTCAGAATACAACTCAGAATTCAGCAAATGATTGTACCCTCTCTTTGAGTGATGTTAATTTATATCTAAGCAGTGAGTACTTATGCAAATTAATCCAATGGCCTAGTACTGCAGTAAATCCTAGGAAGAGAAATAACCAAAAGGCCGGGGATGAAAAACATTAGCTCCAGAGCATATAGTTTAATGCTAAATTGAGAAGAAAAATAAATAAATAAAAACCCTAAACCTAAAAAAAG
>NW_012137303.1:4510722-4512953 GCF_000956105.1 Propithecus coquereli
GTTTTCTTTCATTCTACATACTATTTATTTGATACTGTAATTTTATACAAAGAATGTGGTTTAGTGTAAAGAACATAGATTTTAGAAGAAGATATGAGCTCATTTCTCAGTCTTGCTAGTCTATTCAACCCATATTTCCAACCAAATTATAAGATTCAGAATAGAATAAGTGCAATAGAGAAAATAAATGCATACTATGTATATATATATACACACACACATTGTGCATGAAACAGTGGTTTCAATGGTGAACGATTACACTTGTTGACAATGTTTGTTGGATCTCATTTTTACAGTTAGAAAAAAATCCTTTTATTCATGTGCAAACCATTGTTTACATTTCCTATAGACAGTTATCTTAGAGTAAGTTTAAAGTTGGCACCGGACAGAGACCTAAAATATTAAACTTACTAAGCCTCTTATAATTAAAACTCTAACATCTTATAAAAATATCTAAACAACAAGAGTGCATCCAAATAGTATGTGTACAGGTTAAAAGAGAATAAAGATACTTCCGATCTGGGCAAGATGACAAGGACTAATTTTTCCTTCCTTCTCCTGCTAAGTATGACTATAAACTCTGGAAATGGGACAAAAATCAGCCAAAAAAGAGCCATGAAATGTGGTAAGAAGATGGGAGCTGGTTTGGAAAAACACCCAACAGAGAAAGATTATCCGACCTAATATTTCCCACCCTCTGAATCACCAAAAGAAGGCAGTTCAGGTAGGCTTGCTCTCCCTCCAGATTGAAGGGGCATCCCTCTGGCATCATTAGGAGATCCCAACACCATCAGCAAGAGGGATATATTGAAAATCCCATCAAGTATTAGCAACTGGGAAGCATCCTCCTTCCTCACTGTTTCTGATACTCACCTTTCTCATTAAGAAATACAAAGGAGTTGCAGAAGATCTGGCAAAAGAGACCTAGTTACAGAGATTGGCTTGGTCCAGGAAAGCCTCTTTGTCCTTGTGGACCCAAGACTCTCCTTCTCTACCTACAGACACCAGTTCTAAACCTTTTATAGTTTTGCCTTTAACATTTAGTAAGTATTTAATTCATCTAAAATTGATTTCCATATTACATGCAGTGAGATTCCAGTTAAATATTCATTTCAATATGATTCTTAGTTTTCCTATAATAATTTCTTAAGAGCTCAGCATTCTCTTACTGATGTACAGTACAGCTCCATCGCATATCAAATGTCCATAAATGCTTGTCCCTGGTTCCTGAACTCTCTTTCCAGTTCTAGGAGTTTATTTATCTATTACTGTGCCAGTACTGAGATTCCTTAAATATCTATATTCATAGTAAGTCTTAATATCTGTAGGGCAAACCTCCTATGTGTTCTTATTTTCTAAGAGTATTGTGCCTTTGCTTGACTTTTAGCAATTTCATATAAATTTTATAACTAGCTTCTCAAATTCTACAAAGAATTTGCTGGAATTTTGGTTGGGATTATAAGGAATTTTGGGATAAATTTGAGAAGGACAATTATATTAACTATATTGAATATTCCCACATATGAACATGATCTATCTTTCTTTTTATTTAAGGTTTCATTACTGTGAAGGAAAAATTGTTTATAGTCTCCCCAAAGGACTTGTACATCTTTTTAAGATTTCTTCCTAATAGCTTTAAACTTTCAGTAATTTTGTAAATTTTGCTCTTAATTTTCTTTCTTTTTTCTTTATTTTGGAGATGAGATGTTGCTCTGTCACCCAGGCTGGAGTGCAGTGGTGCAATCATAGCTCATCATAACCTTGAACTCCTGGGCTCAAGCGATCCTTCCATCTTGGCCTCCTGAGTATATAGGACTACAGACACACACCGCCAAGCCCAGCTAATTTTTTTTTTTAATTTTTTGTATAGATGGGCTCTCACTTTATTGTTCGGGCTGGTCTCAAACTCCTAGTCTCAAGCAATCCTCCTGCCTCAGCCTCCCAAAGTGCTGGGATTACGCATGTAAGCCACCCCTTAATTTAATTTTCTAACTTTGTTGATTATTTATTGAAATGCAATAGCTTTTATATATTAATATTGAACAACAGCAACGTTTTTCATTTAATAATTTTCATAAGTAATCTGGAAATTCTTTTGTATCTTCTTCATAAACAATCACAATACCCATGAACAAGTTTTTTTCTTTTCCAGTGCCAATAATTTATTTTTCCTGCCTACTTCATTCTAAGACCTCCTTCCCAATATTAATAAAGCAGCGACAGGCTGGGCG
>NW_012137303.1:4524718-4526331 GCF_000956105.1 Propithecus coquereli
TTATCTATCACACATACCATTCTTCCATCAGAATAAAAACCTGAAATAATGGAGTTGAATTATATTCTCTACCATTACAGAAGTAGTAAACTTTTCAAAAATAAATAATACCAGAACGTGCACGTAGGAATATTAAACTACAAGCTAGGAACAGATTGATATGGAGCAATTAATACTAAATCATGTCCTTAAAGTAACTGGACTTTAAGGCAAAGAAATATTTCTTTGATTATCTAGGCGTAAAAAACAAGGTATCAACAAGGAGAATCAATAAGGTTGGCCTCAGCCTTCTCCATAAGAATATTAAATGATAAAAGAGAGTGAAACAATCAATAGATACAAAGTCATTGGGCAAAGAATGTGAGAACCAAGATGATTTCATACACAGCCACTGGCTGTTGGTGTACAAAGGCAGCAGAGAGATGTTTCCAAATATTTGAAATCTCAGAGTAGACAGTAACCATAAGCCCTGGCAAAAGTGAATGTCAAAAGAGAATCTTTGGTGTTGTAATTTATCCAACCAAAAGATGAATACAGAAGCTATGATAAATAATTAGTGCAAGTATCAAGTTCATTTCAGTATAGAACTAAGGACAATTAACTGGGTAGAGTGGTTCATAAGAGAATGCAAATGGTATGTTATAATCTTTGATGCATATATATCACATACAAGAATATCTCATAAAATGAGGATATAGAGAGGTGAAAGGAAGTTAAAGACTCATTGTTTTTCAGGTATAAATCTTTTGTAATTTTAATTATTATTTTTTTTAACCCGTGACTTATTTATGTGGTGGTGTTGCTGGCTATCTTTCGTTTGTTGATTTTTACCTGTATTGCCACATGAATAATATTTTACCACAATATGAACACAAAATTTGTTTTATATCATAATATTACAATAATATTTTCATTGTATTATTACCAAATTATTGCAATATGAACAATACTGCAAAAAATAAGGTGGAAAGGTTAGAGAAGATTAGCCACTTTCATTGTTTCTCAATTATAGATATTTGTGATTTTAATTATCATTTTATCTTAAATAATCCATGTGTTCATAAGAAAAGTACTGTATATTTCTTTGCTGGATGAAAAGCATTCCAGCATATGAGAACTTTTTCAAAAATTAAACATATAACAGACAACTAATTTTCAGAGGCTTCTTTCCTGTACCGATGGACATTCTCAATGTTTCTAGCGTTGGCCACTATAAGTAATGCCGCCTTGGACACCTTAGAACCTAGTCCTTTCTATGCTGTATTTCCATGGTATTGAGAGATTGTTAGACTGACAGGACTTTTGTATTTTTAATTTCAATAAATGTCAAATTACTTCCTAAAAAGCAATGCTTTCTAAAACGATATGCTTCAAATACCTTCCATCTATGGACCGGCATGCTCTTTTGCTCTCAACCTCGATATGTATGTGTTTACCTTCTAATTTTTGCCAGTCTGATGGGTATAAAGTAATCTATTTTTGTCACTTTAATTTGTATATTTGCATTTCTCAGATGGCTAGAGGATTTTGGCATCTTTTCATGTGTCTATTTTCCATAAAGTTATAGGTTTCCATGAATCCTTTAGTTATGTTGTTAGCCAATTTCTATTGAA
>NW_012137303.1:4526381-4529555 GCF_000956105.1 Propithecus coquereli
TGTGATCAGAGAATATGGTTTGTATTATAATGGTCCTCTTAACCTTGCTGACATGTATTTTATGGCACAGAATCTGGTCAATTTTTTAACTGTTCTATGTGTGCTTGGATAAAAAGGCATATTTTTAATTGTTGTATACTCTAGGTTAAGCCTGTTAATCATCTTATCAGCACATTGTCCAGTCCATGAAAACGGAGACCACTAGAAGTTTCACTTTAAGAAAGGTTTATTTGAATGAAATCCTGTCATTTGTGGCAAGATGAATGAGCTTGGAGAACATTTTGTTAAGTGAAATACATTAGGCGCAGAAAGACAAATACCACATGCTTTCACTTATATGTGGGAGCTAAAAGAGTTGATGTCATAGAAGTAGAGAGTAGAATAGTGGTTATGAGAGGCTGGGAAGGGGAGGGGAGAGGTATTAGGGAGAGTTTGGTTAATGTATAGAAAATTACAGCTAGATAGGAGGTGTAAATTCTAGTGTTCAATAGGACCATAGGATGACTATAGTTAAGAATAATTTATTATATGTTTTCAAATAGCTAGAAGAGAGGATTTCGAATGTTCCCAACACAAAGAAATGATAAGTGTTTTAGGTTAGTGTTCCCCAATCTTTTTGGCACCAGGGACCAGTTTCATGAAAGACAATTTTTCCATGGACCAGGCTTGGGGTGGGAAGTGGATGCAGCAGAGCTCTGCTGCCCGGTCCCTAACAGGCCACTGACTGGTACTGGTCTGCCACCCGGGGGTCAGGGACCGCAGTTTTAGGTGATGGATATGCTAACTATCCCCATTTGATCATGACACATTGTATGCATGTATCAAAATATCACTCTGTGACCCATAAATATGTAAAATTATTATATGCCAATTAAATTTTTAAATAGAAACAGAAAAAAGGAGTTATTTAACATAACAATTTGGTAAAATAGTATTGGAAGAGCTAGAGTAAGGAGAAGATATTACCAGATATCAAGAAGCTACTTTTGCTCCTAGCTTTCCTCTTTGATGCTCAGTTTAGATGTTGATGAGCTGCTAAAGGTAACGTTGTTAGTGACAAAAAAGCCATCATTACTTTTTATAGCCAGTACTGCCAAAGCTGCTGGAGCTTTCAGTAGTCTTTGGTTGCCTATAATCACCTGTAAAAACTTGCTGCTGCTATACCATCTGAGCAAGAGAGCAAGAGCTACTGTTGCTATTTCTGGTGGTCCTATGAAAGTTCTTAAGACTGGTAAAATCTGATGTGCCCTGCAGTCACCTACGACTGCCACTACCAGAGCCATGATCAGGAGGACTTCCTACTTTTATCAACCTTGACTTTAGTATATGTTTTCTGAATACACAAAACATAGTTGTTTAGTATAGTGTTTGATAATTTGAGTAATAAGTATTTATAGTCTATTGTTCTACTGGTTCTCCCTCATAGTGTCCCCTCTGCTTTTCAATTTAATAATTTTGCTAATTGTGCCAGTTTTATAATTAAACTTGTATGATTTATTTGAAGTCTACAGACAATGAAATCCTCCAGAGAGGTTTTGTGCTTATTTCTTCTAGGCCTATTAGGTAAATACAAATCTAGGGTTACTTTACACTAAATCATCGGTTTAAGGTTTTTAGATTGTAGAGGCATGCATTCATCTGCAAATCTGGATGAGAGCTTGCTTATGGGTTCAAATTATCAGGAGTTATTCCAATTCCCAGCTCAGTACCAAGGTTAAAATAGGCAAATTTCCCTTGCAGTCCATTCGGGGTAGATGGGTTGGGGGACTGGTTTATTCCCACTTTTTATATCTCTTTGAAGATACAGCCATTTGGCATCCCAGACTTAGGAGAAGAAGATCCTATTAGTAGGCACTGGACTTCGTTTCATGTACTCTAAGCCTTGGTAGGCCCCGAAAGCTGATGAACAAGTTTACTTGACTCCACAAATTTTCCTGGATAAAACCAGTTTCTGTGCTCTGCTTACCTCTTTGGTTTCTTACATCCATTCACTCCATCACTTGAATGTTTCCTAATTACTTGTCATCTTATTAACTATTTTAAGATTGAAGTGGAATATTCCACTGACAAGTCTCCACCCCTGCTATCTCCCCTAACAGCTGTCACTCTTGCCTCTGTAAACTGCTTGCAGGCACCAAGGTGGCTCAAGACCCTGCCCCTGCTAAAGTTAACCTCATTGTAACTGTGCCCCACTCACTCCCTCATTGTAGCTGTGCCCCTCTCCCTCCCTAAACAAAATATATAAAAAACTGCTACACTTTTTGTTCACAGCTCAGAATTTGGTGGCGAGTCCTCTCTGAGCCCGCCGGCATAATACAACCTGTTTTGTTATACTTCCGTGTGCCTCTCGGTTTGTTCCCGGTCAATTCTGCAGTAACGAGATGATATATTAAAATTTTTTCCAGCATTTTTAGCTATTTTCAGTAGAATGTTCCTACTTGGAACCTAATCTACTGCTGGATATTGAAGTCCTTTTCTTTTCATAGTTAAAAACAGTCATTATCTTAGATTTTGCTGGCGTTTTATTCTTTAGAACTCATTAAAATGAAAAAGACCATATTGGAGCTAGTTAATAGAAATGGAAAAGAATACATGACGAAAAGGAGCACTATTGTCTGCAGAGGTGGTAGTGAGGGCTGGATTAGGAAAATGTATTGCTGATTTTTGCTATTGATTGATTTTCTTGTCGATTAGTTATATAATCTTGAGCAAAAGTGTACTGACTGGAGGATTTCAATTTGATCCTAATGGTATAATCAGGGATACTGTGGATGAATCTAGAGCAATTAAGAATTACCTCTCTAAAGTCACTATTACATCTAACCCATCTCCCATCCTGTGTATTCTACTCCAAATTATATCTTAGTATGTCTACTTCTCTCCATTATAGCTGATATTTGTATTACAAGCACCAATCACCACCCCCCCCCAAATCATACAATAGGATCCCACTGGATTTTTTTGTTTTCATATGCCCTAATTAATTTGATACTCTGTGTAGAAGATCAAAGGATTTTATTATCATAAATTGGTACTTCAGGTTAAATATTTCAGAAAAAATGTTTCCAGTGCATTATTCTCCCTGAAAGTAATAATAGTAATAAAAGAACAACAAAGAAAGAGAGAAAAATGCAAGCCATATTGGAAGCAGCAGAAATTCAAGACAGAATTTCA
>NW_012137303.1:4531811-4532213 GCF_000956105.1 Propithecus coquereli
TCATTTTCTTGTAACATAAAGTTTTCCCATCCAACAAAATAAGAAAATACAGGTTGAAATGCTTGGGACCAGAAGAATTTTTGAGTTCAGATTTTTTCAAATTTTGGAAAATTTGCATATACATAATGATATATCTGGGGATGGGACCCATGTCTAAACATGAAATTCATTTATGTTTAATATATAGCTTATACACATATCCTGAAGGGAATTTTATATAGCATTTTTATAATTTTGTGTGTAAAACAAAGTTTGCATACATTGAACCATCAGAAAGCAAAGATGTCACTATCTCAGCCACCCATGGTGAGTTGTTCCTTGGCATTACCACCATTCCTGATTCTGAATATATATGCCACCAGTAAACAATCATTTTCTTGCACTTATTCACATGTAAGTATT
>NW_012137303.1:4533263-4537467 GCF_000956105.1 Propithecus coquereli
AGAACTCAGGAAGATCAGCAAGAAAAAAAATCAAACAACCCGATTAAAAAGTGGGCAAAGGACATGAACAGAAACTTTTCAAAAGAAGGTAGACTAATGGCCAAGAAACATGAAAAAATGCTCAGCATCTCTAATCATTAGGGAAATGCAAATCAAAACCACAATGAGATATCACTTAACTCCAGTGAAAATGGCTTTTATCAAAAAGTACCAAAACAACAAATATGGGCATGGATGTGGAGAGATATGAACACTCATACACTGCTGGTGGGACTACAAACTAGTATAACCTCTATGGAAAGTAATATGGAGATACCTCAAAGAACTAAAAGTAGAGCTACCATTTGATCCAGCAATTCCACTACTGGGCATCTACCCAAAGGAAAAACAGAAATTCTATAATAAAGACATCTGTTCTCAAATGTTTATAGCAGCACAATTCACAATTGCCAAGTGCCCATCAATACATAAGTGAATTAATAAAATGTGGTATATGTATACCATGGAGTACCACCCAGCCACAAAAAACAATGGTGAACTAACATCACTTGTATTATCCTGGATGGAGCTGGAGCCCATTCTTCTATGTGAAGTATCACAAGAATGGAAAAGCAAGCACCACATATATTCACCATGAAATTGGTACTAATTGATCAACACTTTTGTCCACAAATGGAAATAACATTCATCAAAGGTCAGGCAGGTGGGAGAGGGGAGGAGAGGATGGGTATATTCACATCTAATGAGTGCAGTGTGCACTGTCTGGGGGATGGGCACGCTGCAGCTCTGACTCTGGTGGTTCAAAGGCAATATATGTAACCTAAACGTTTGTACCCCTGTAATATTCTGAAACAAAAAAAAACAAAAAACAAAAAATGAAAACAAACAAAACCCCACTTCTTAAATATTCACTTCTTCCAGCTTACTGATAGACTACTCTGAGGGTATAATTTTTGCATATGTAAGGAGACCAGAGATCATTTTTTGTCACTTGACATGCAGAATCCTTCAAAGCCTCCACTTTGTTCATCACCACCACTGAACATGGTCACAGGCCAGAGGTTGTGCCAGGCATGCACAATTGTGTCTTTAGTCACTGTGTTCCAAGCACTGGAAACAGCTAAACTCCTTTTGAAAATCTTCCATATACATTTCTGTTCACTGTTGCTAGCATGCTGTTAAAGAAAGTGTTTTTATATTTACTCTTCATTGATCTAAGGATACCTCATCACATGGATGAATTTATGAAGTCATATTTGGGAAAAGTTCATGGCATAAACATTATTTTTTTTATTTGAGTATTTTGGAAAATATTTTCTGAAAAATAGTTTTGGTTACATGGATCATTTTTGTAATGGTCGAATCAGGGCTATAAGTGTGCCTATCACCCAGATAGTGTTCATTGTACATGTTCGGTAGGTTTTCACCCATCCCCTTCTCTCCCCTACCCCATGTTTGATTTCCACTGAGTTTTACTTCCCCTTGCACACATGTGTGCTCATTGGTTAGTTCCAATTTAATAGCTAGTACAGGTTGTGGGGTTTTTTTGCCATTCTTTAGATACTTCACTTAGGATAATGGTCTCCAATTCCATTCAAATTGTTGCAAATTCATTAAATCATCCTTTTTTTATGGAGAGTAGTATTCCATGGCATACATGTACCACATTTTGTTAATCCACTCATGAATTGACGGGCACTTGGATTGATTCAACATCTTTGCAATAGTGAATTGTGCTACAATAAACATTTGAGCTCAGGTGTCTTTTTGATAAAATTATTTCTTTTCCTTTGGGTAAATACCCAGTAGTGGGATTGCTGGATTGAATGATTGAATGGTAGGTCTACTTTGGAAAAGAAGCCCTATTCAATAAATGGTGCTGGTAAAGTTGGATAACCACATGCAGAAGATTGAAACAGGATCCATATCTCTCACCACTCACAAAAATTAATTTAAGATGGATAACAAACTTAAACACAAGGCATGAAACCATAAGAATTCTAGAGGAAAATGTAGGAAAAACTCTTCTAGATATCAGCCTAGTCAAAGAATTTATGACTAAGACCTCAATGGCAATTATAGCCACAGCAAAAATAAATAAATGAGACTTGCTTAAATTAAAAAGCTTCTTCACAGCTAAGGAAATAATCAACAAAGCGAACAGACAACCAACAGAATTGGAGAAAACATTCACAAGCTATACATATGATAAAGTGCTAATATCCAGAATCTACAAAGTACTCAGGCAAAGCAGCAGGAAAAAAAAAAAAACAACACCATTAAAAAGTGGACAAAAGACATGAACAGAAGCTTTTCAAAAGAAGATAAACAAATGGTCCATAAACATATGAAAAAATGCTCATCTTCACTAATCATCAGGGAAATACAAATTAAAACCACAATGAGATATCACCTTACCCCACAATAGATGCTGGTGTGGATGCAGAAAGAAACACTTACACACTGTTGGTGGGACTTCAAAATAGTACAATCTCTATGGAGAACAGTATGGAGATTCCTCAAAGAAATAAACATTATTTTTGATGAGAATTTCAGCTAGAGGATGAGCAGAACAGTTGCAAAGGAATAACAAAATCTTATAGTTGTCATCCAGTCCAGCTTCTCTACAAACAGCATGAGCCACTGATACAAAATGTTTGTAAAACCAGTGGGAAAAGATGTCCCTGATTATCCATGTCTTTTTGTTTGCATAATAATGGACTGGTAAGAAATTCACTCCTTGAAAATAGAGAGGATGTACACTTTTGCCTATCACAGCAAGTGTACACTTAGGCATGCCTGCTGCATTAGCACATCCTAGTAGTTATTCTGCGCTTGGCATCTTTAATTCCTGCAGGGGCGGTCTCATCAGCTGTGGTCAGTGTCTTTCTGGTGTAATTAATGCCAAAATAGTAATGTTTCATCAGCATTATAGACTTGTTCTGGTGTCACATTTTCATCCATGATGACCTTTGGCAAACTCATCAATGAATGTCTCCACTGCTTTGTGATCAGCAGATGCTTTATCACCACAAATCTTTAAAAATGTAATGCTGTTCTTTTAAAAAAATTTCTGCAACCAGCCTGTTGAATATTCACAGTTCCCTTCAATTTTCAGTTCATTGTGGCAGATCTTCGCTCGTTTCGCCTTCGCTCGTTATGCCTTAATGGCATACCATTAAGTGGCACGTGTTCACTGTGATGCTGACAAATTCACTCTTTCAATACACAATGAAGATATTCATTTTTAGCTTTATGCAATGTTTTTCTGTTTTTCCTTGACTTCTGTTCATCACTTCCAGCATAGAATTTCAACAGTGTACCTATGAGCTTCTTCAGCTCATGTATAGTAGTCATTCCAACTCTTCTGTAAGACATTTCACACTTATACCACTGTCCAGTATCTCCAACAGTTCAGCTTTCTATGCTATAGACAAATATAAATGTTTCATCTCCTTTCTTATCACTGTTACCCATAGGGGTATCTGTAGGCTTTCAGTTTTTGACATTTTCAACAATATCTTTATACCACAGAGCAGAGAATAAGCAAAGAAACCCCACAGCGAGTAATGCACATAGTTCTCAGTTCCATGTGAGGCAGAGTGAGAAACTGCTGTTGGCACATCCAGCCTGCACACTTATGTTTTATTACGCTTTGTGGGTGTGCTTGAATGGGTGCATCTGGGCATGCATGGAAAGGATACATAGCAGCTGGAGGGAAAAAGAGAGGATCTTTTTTCTCTCAGAGATGCTGAATAAACTACTAATATGTGTTATGTACCTGTGTTTTGACTGCAACCTGTCACATGAGGTAAGGTGTGGAATTTTCCACTTGTAGTATCATGACCATGTTCAAAAAGTTTGGGATTTTGGAACGTTTTGGATTTCAGATTTTCAGATGAGGAATGTTCAACCTGTATTAAGTCATTTAATAAGATTTATCATTTTCTTCATCTAGATAACATAGCATTCTTGTTAAATTTCATTCCTCAGCACACTTGTTTCTAATGCTATTGTAAATTTAATAGTTTTTGCCATTTCCATCTCTGCTAGATTAGAAAAAACAGTCATTGATTAAAGTGTCCAGATGATGATATTAATTGTAATAAATTTTAAGAAAGAATTTCTTAGGGCTTCTTCATCTCCAATTACATTTTCAGCAAAAATAGCTTCATTTACCAAATGTTTATGTTGTTTACTTCAT
>NW_012137303.1:4538512-4540046 GCF_000956105.1 Propithecus coquereli
CTACGTTTATAGATATTGTTAAGAAGTATTCCTTTTATTATTTCCTAGAGAGTTTGTCATTTCACTTTCATTTTTCCCTTTGACTTAAGATTTCTTTAATTACTATTCATATTTACCCTAAAAACTGGTTAACTTGATTTCATTCCTTCCATCTTATTTTATTTGGTACTTAACTATACACCACTGTTTTTCTTTTTCTTTCTTTATTTTTTTAGTTACTATTTCTTTCATATTTTCCATTGTTAAGTTGGGAATTCTATTGAAATTTCCCACTGAAGATAGTCACTATTGTTACTATTAGTTACTTATGACTATTCACTGAAACTTAAGATAGTTACTATTTTTTCCACCAAGCTGCGCTTATAATACTGAAGAGAGACCAAGGCCAGTGTTTACTTTTTGTTTCAAAAGTTCTCTCGAAAATTTCCAGAAGCTGTAAATGTAATAACTTATACTGCAAGGGAGATATTCAAAATGCAATAATTTGTATGGTATAGAAACCAGCGCAATCAGCCAGGGCACCAAACTTTCAGATAAGATGACATCCAGAAACTGCAAATCCGGTTGAACAGGACCACATGTAGCCCTGCATATTGCTATATATGCGCAGGTTTCTATATCCACCTATATCTAGCAAGCTAGCTAGATACCTAGCTAGGTAGCCTGCATATCATTTTTCTCTTATTATACTTTTCTGCACTTTAAAATTTTCAGTTTTCTTTTCTGGTTTATATGTTTATTGTTGTTATTGTTATTGTTGAAGTGAATTGTTATTGTTGCAACAGAATTCTCAGAATTCCTGTATAACCTCAAATATGTATCTTTCATTTTCACCAGTGAATAAGGTCTTGGTTGGTATAGGATTCTTGTACAACAGCCCTTTTCATTTCCACTATTCCTCATATTGCGACTTCATTCTTCCATAGCTTCCAGTATTAGCAATGAAAAGCTTGCTAATGGCCTGATTACTTTTTCTTTGGAAGATATTTTATTATTTCAGCTTGAAAAAGCGTTACTTGTTTTTTAAATCATTTTTCCTTTGGATTTATTTTTATTTTTTTATTTCAGCATGTTACAGGGGTACAAATGTTTTAGTTTACATATATTGCCTTTGCCCCACCTGAGTCAGAGTTTCCAGCGTGTCCATCCTCCTGACAGTGGGCACCGCACCCATTAGGTGTGAATATACCCATGCCCTCCGCCCCCCTCCCTGACACCCGATGAATGTTACTACTATGTGTGCACTTAAGTGTCGAGTTAAGTCAGTCAATATCAATTTGATGGTGAGCATATGCAGTGCTCGTTTTTCCTTTCTTGGGATACTTCACTTAGTAGAATGGGCTCAAGCTCTATGCAGGATAATATAAGAGATGCTAGATTACCATTGTTTTTTGTGGCTGAGTAGAATTCCATGGTATACATATACCACATTTTATTTTTAAGAGTTGGAAATTTTAACAAGACTTTCCTACGTTTATCTTTCTCTCATCAATTTCGTCTGGAGCAAAATCAGAACTTTTTATTTCAAGAAAAT
>NW_012137303.1:4540488-4541086 GCF_000956105.1 Propithecus coquereli
TCAAACTTTCTTCTTATCAGGTTAGAAGAAATTATATTGATAAATATCCTGATCTAAATTATCTTTCAATTCTTGAAATAAACCCTAATTAGTCAAAACGTATTATTCTTTGGATACAATGCTGAATACTATTTGCTATTATTTAGAATTTTTGCCTCATTATTAAGATTTGTCCTCAGTTTTCTTTTTTATAGTATATGAGGTGTTGATATCAAAATCATTCTGATTTCATAAAAGATATGAGAGAATTCTGTTATTTCTATAGGCTTGCAAAATTTAAATGATATTGAACTTATTTATCTGTTCTTTAAACATTCTATAATGTTTAGCTGGAACCTATTGTTCTGATACATTTTTCATTGTAGACGTTTCACCTTTCCAATCTCTTCTCTAGTAATTGGCTCTATTCATTTTTCTGCTATGTCATTTTTGGTGAATTGTATTGTTTAAATAGCTTTCTCTTTTTAATCTTTCTATCTTTTCTTTCTCTGTGATTATGTCTCCTTTCTCATACTTAATCTTATTATTTTCACTATTCATTTTTATTCTTTAATCAGACTTCCAAGGGGTTTTTATATTTCATCGCTTTTTTCCCAGA
>NW_012137303.1:4542770-4561384 GCF_000956105.1 Propithecus coquereli
TTATTTCAAGAAAATTTTATTTTATTATTTTTTTAATTAATGCCTCTTTTTCATAATTGCTTTTTGTCCCCCTTTGGGACTGCTATTGTTTATTTATTTCCTATTCTTACCATAATTTTCCTCTTGAGATATTTTTGCTCTGTGCTTTGAGATGGCTTTCCAGGCCTCTAATAGACAATAACCTCCTCTCTTTTGAGTCATCTAATGAATTACTGTGGTTGATTGCATTGTTGTTAGACACTATTTACTCCCCCTTCATTGTAAAAGGATAATACACTCCACCCCATAGAATTGAGGTTTTGCCTTGTGACGTATTTGCCTGATAGAATATGAATGCATGTGACCAATGGTACATCTGAGCCCAGACTTTGAGAATAGCCTTCTACACTCTTGCTCATTCCTTCTGCTGTGAGAATGGCAGTTGCCAGATCATTCTTCCAGATGAGAAGATGAGTGCTGTGGGGCTACAGCTCCCCTGTAGGAGCCTGTATGCATTATGAGCCAGAAATAAATCTTTGTGGCTTGTAAAGTCATAAAGATTTGGAGCTTTCGCAACCACATCCTTGGTAACTAAAGTCTTGACTTTCAAATATGTTTGGTTGCAATAGGTAAAAATTCAAGCAAATGTTTTGCCGCTCTATGTCTTAGCTCCTTTACCACTGGAAAAAGGGATAATGATGTTTTTCAATGTAAACAAAGCAGAGAATCAATTTCAGAAAACTAAGAACCCATTTGGAGAAACTACAATCAAGGTTAAGTTTCTCTAGAACCATTTCTAGTAACAAACCAGGTATCATATTTTGATCAGAAAAGCAAAACCACTCGGAGTAATCTCCCGTAGATGGGATTAGTTAATTATAAAAGGGCTGGAGGGAGGTAGCTAGGTCCCGGTGCCCGCCACCTTCTACCCGTGAGGACACAGCGTTCCTCCCCTCTGGAGCTCGAAGCAAGAAGGTACCATCTTAGAAGCAGAGAGCAGCCTTTACCACATGCCAAATCTGCCACAGCCTTGATCTTGAACTTCCCCCGCTCCAGAACTGTGTGAAATAGATTTCTATTATTTATAAATTAGCCACTCTGTGGTATTTTGTAATAGCAGCATGAATGAACCAAGATACTAACGAAGGATTTATTGTGAGGATTTGACTTCATGAAATTAAAAGAGCTAGTGAAAGCATCTGTCTCATGCAAAATGTCTCTTGTCTTGTGACCTACACTAACCTGGAACTATGTGGGGAAGGAAATTCTGGAAATGTAGTTCCAGCTTAGCTAAAATGAGACAAAAATAAAACATGAAAAACTCTCAATTAATATTTGGTGGAAAAAACAATGAATGTACAAGTGAACAACTGAATTAATAACCTTTTAGATATAACTGCAGTAAATTTCAGATCTCTAAATTATGAGAGTTATTCTTTTCCTCAAGGGAATTTAACACTGCTTTTGTTGGAAAATATATTTATCACTGTTTTGTTTGTTTATTGTTAGCAGCCGTTCTCTCACCTTGTATCTACCGCAAAACACCATCTCAGGCCATCCAATAGAACTTATGTTTGCATCAGTCTCGACCCATTTATTGGTGTCGAGGAAGCTATACTGCCCTGGATTAACCATGCATCACACTTTCTTGATGTTTTGATTATTCTAAATGTCTATCTTAACATGCAAGAGTAATCAACTAGCATTTATTGAAAGGGTTCAGGAAGAGATAAAAGATAATAAAAGCTGCATCTTGTTTAATGGAGCATATGAAGTTAACTTCTTTAGATAATGAAAATGGGGAAGCAAGGAGAGATATGGAGAAACAAAAAAGATTAGCTGCTTTCCCTCACCCCAAACCTTGATCCTAATGCATTTATAATAAGACAAAATCTATCAGTGTAAAGATATAATACATATTAAAAAATTAAGAGAAGGCTGATAGTTTTTTATTATTGTTAAATTATTTTCCAGCATTAGCTAATTTGGATAAAGAAGGGTAGTTCATTAAGCACAGTTTAAAAGTATTTCGCATTGAATTGCCCAGCACCAAAACATAGCAGCACCCCTGTGTCAAGGATTCCTTTATTCCAGTGATTCTCAAACTCACAAAGGCGAAAATGGGGGGCTTGTTAAAGCACAGATTGCTGGGCCCCACTCCCAGAGTCTCTGATTCAGTAGATCTGGGATGGGGCCAAGAATTTGCATTTCTAACAGGTTCCCAGATGATGCTGATGTTGCTATTCTGAGGACGACACTTTGAGAAACACTGTTAGAATAGATCCACCTAAAGAGGGTGGAGAGTCTATATCTTATTTGTCAGGATCACTTAAAGGTATGTCTTGCAGGTACCTGCAATTAACTCCACAATTAAAGTGCTTATTATCACAAAAGGCTAAACGCTAAGCTGTGTGTCAAATCACTGCTTAGCACAACCTTAAGTTAAAGCATCTACTGTATGTCTTGTTATCCAGCCAATACAGTGAGTGGAGCCAAGCATTTAAAATCCTGTTTAAATAGACACAGTTACTATATCTAATCAACACAGCAGTGGGGCTTGCCAAAAACCTATAAAACTAATGGATTTGCAAGAAAATTACATCACCTTCAAATCAATGCTGGTAACACAGGTGGCATTTATAAAAAAAAGTAAAGAAATTGACATTAACACAGCCTGTCTCTGCTGCCTGCCAATGAGTACTCCAGCTTTTCTAAGGAAAGATCCTCTCTCTTCCAAGAATTATATTTAAGCCTGAACTTAAATTTTTCTAAAATAATGTAGTAGAAAGAACTAGTGGCTATTCTAAATATAGTGCCAATTTGTAGGTTGAGGATATTTGGGTTTAAGTATTATAGGGATATACTTGTCCTGCTATGGACAAATAGCTTTCAATATCCTTGGTTTCTTTTTCCATTAAATAAATAAAGGAATTCACCATTTAACTCAAATAACCCTTGCCCCATCACCAAAAAAACCCCACAGAAATTGCAGTGCACAATGTAATGAAAAAGCAGCTGAGAACTCTAACCTGTGGCTGCGTGCATAACCTCTACTCTGGGGACCTGTGTTACTTAGCAGATGGAATTAAAATTCTGAAAAGTGATATAAAAGGTTAGTAAGGGAGGAAATTGGTGTGTGGTCACATTGTCTGCCTTAATCCCCTTCACTTTGCACTACCCAGCTTGTTGTTAAAACCAATCCATAAGGAATCATTTTCACCTTGAAAACTGCAGATGTGCATGGGAAGCCTAGAAGGAAAACTCTCCAGGAAATGCTTTCCTGAGTAATCCTGGAGAAATACGAAGCATGTGTTAAAAGCAGGTATACACATGCATGTGCGTGTGCTTATACCTCACGATCATAAAGCAACTATGTGAAAATTAGCATATTTCCTAGGAAGAGATCTCCTGCACCACAGATTTAATCAGCTACAAAATTGCTCAAGCATAGAAATGGCTAATCTTCCACTGACTGAACTGTACAAATGTTTCCACTGATATGACGAGATATTGCCATAGAATATTTGCATCAGAAGCATAAGTTATATTCTGGAAGGACCAAATAGGTAACGCTCTGTTTGGTCGTAAGTTCTGGTACCTTCCACAGCTTATTTTGTGCCTGCGGACTACAAACATGAAGGGAATATGTGAGCAATATTCATATTAAGGATACCTAAGGCTAATGTACATAAGAGTTCTCCAATGAGTTGTTTTAACGAATGTCATCCAGAAACGTAATTAGCTACAAATTTTTCTTTAAAAGCACTGTATTAGTCTTCTTGGACTATCATAATAAAATACCACAGACTGAGTGGCTTGAACAACAGGAATTTATTTCCTCACATTGCTGGAAGCCAGAAGTCCCAGATCAATGTCTGGCAGGGTCAGTTTCTGGTGGGGGCTCTCTTACTGGCTTGCATAGAGACACCTTCTCACTAACTCCTCAGGTAGCCTTTCCTTGGTGTGTGCACACATATCCAGGGAGAGAGGGAGAAGCTCTCTTGAGTCTCTTCTAACAGGGACACTAATCCTATCATATCAAGGCCCCACCCTCATGACCTCATTTAACCTGAATTACTTTGTTACTTCAAATGCAGTCACACTGGTGGTTAAGGCTTCAACATACGAATTTTGGGAGGACACATACAACAGGTACAATTCTCAAAACAATTAATTTGCTCGATATTCACCTGAATATTTCTTCTAAGGCAATTACTCAAAGAAAAGGCAAAGTGTGGATTCCAAACACATCATGTTTTCAGCATTAGCTTTGTTTACTGTGCTTCCAAGGTTGTCATTTGAAACCGAATGAACTCTGGTTTTCAAGGAAATGTTATTTCCTGCTTAAATCACATTAATTAGTTCTCACATTGGCTCAGGGAGAAGCACTATCATTATCCACCACACAGGAGGAAATGGTTACAACAATCTTTTCTGTCATTCTTCCTCAGAAACTGAAAAAAGCATAACATTTTTCACAAGCTTAGTTTTGAGTATCATCTGAGCTAATGGAAATTTTTTTGTCTAAATTATGTACTAATATTTATTCACATGGAAATGTATAATAAAATAGCATTTTCTGGGTTTTTTTCTAATCCAAATTTTTTCTAATCATCTATAAAAAAAGTAGATGATATCATTATACAAGCAATCAAATAATTTGTACAATTTTCTTATTTAAACACAAAGTAACCACCCCACTGAACAACCATTTCTCCTCCCTGATTTTAAGTTCATCTTTTGGTCACACTCTCCTGTGTCATTTGATTTTCTCATTTACTCCAATAGCTCACTTTCTTCTCTAAACTTACAAGTAACAAATCTCCCCATGCATAAAACAATAAGCATTCTGAAGTCCAATATCATTCCACTGTTCTAATATGACTTTGGTCTCACTTGGCCCCACTGTAGACTGAGATCAATATGACAGTCATGGGGTCCCTACCTCAGGGCCACTTCATAAACCCAGGTGAGTTGCACATGGCACAGTCTCAGGGATGTGAGCCTCATATATTTAAGATGTAAATGGTGCCCTCTGGAGAGTACTTAGTCAATATTGTAGCCTTATAAGAACATGTGAGAACATGCAAAAACATGTAAGAGAAAATCCTGAATAAAACACTATATTGGAAGAATATCAAGAATGAGCACTTGCTAAATTAGTACATTCTGTTATTTCCTTGTATTGACACAATAGAGTCTTTACATTTAATATTATCCTGAATATTTAAAAGACCACAACAAAACTTTCACAATTATTATCAATCCTATGGATAATATTTCCACACATGCATATGTAGGTATTCTCCATCACAATAAGGATGACTAAAGCAGTTTGAAGTACATATGGGGAATTTTAAACATGGGACATAAAACATATATAACATCAAGTGCATGACTGAGCTAACATTTTTCTGCTTGTGATTGTGTCAACATAAAGCAGAACGAAGACGAAAAGACAGAGTGATAATAGTTTTCATCAGCTATATTCACACAATTCGAGGAAAGGCACAGATGGGAAACATTCCAATTGCAAAATGTTAACAGGCAGTATTAAAAGGAGAAAGAACAATTAAGTTGAGCAATGAGCTATTTATGATTCTAGTTGTCTTGAATCTTGAATTTTCTTTACCACCATGTGGCTCTAGTTGTTGTTTTTTTTTTTTTGAATGAGTTTTGACCTGAATATCCTAATAGTTTTTCAATTTGATGTAAAAAAAGACACTTTTTATATAATAAATAAAGTGTTGCTATCACCATAAGTGATAGAAGACCTTTTGTTGTTCTTTCTTCCTTCCCAACATCGCTTTCTCCATCTTTTTTGCACAATGACTGTGAACTATTAGCCAAATGTGACAGTCAATGGTACAGAGTGACATGACAAACAAACGAAGATATCCAGCTTTAATGTACTAGATTTTAAACTTCTTGAGGTCAGGAACTAATCTTAATTTATTAGTAACCCTAACGTCTAGCATTCTGTTTCTCAAAGAGTAAAAATGAAATGCCTTTTTGAATGAATGAATGAATGTATAACATTTATATGATTTTCCAGTATTCAAATAAGCAGAAACACTATCAAATATACTTACCAATAAAATTGTTCTCAATTTAATTTTTGTTCTGTGATTCAGAAAGACGCTGGATATTATTGCTGGCTCTAAATCAATAGTATGAATAATGGTAGATATAACGATCAAATTTGGATTATTTTAGCTTTTGGTTATCTGGACTCTTGATTGGTATTATAAAATTTAAGTTGTCTTCTAATGGTATTTGGAGAGAATTAAAAGCTTTCAAATTCTCCTCTTTCCCCTTTCTTTGTTCTTTAACATGGCCCAGGCTCTGAGGAACATCTCTAAGCAGTAATTAATAAAAATGAAGCACACTTTTGTCACAAGTCACTATAAATATGTCACCCACAATAGCTTTTTTCGTCTCCCATATAAACTCTTCTCTTGCCAAAAGAGTTTTCAGTCTCACATTGACCATGAGACTCTACCGAACACAGATCATTATATTTTTTGTCAATTGAAGCTATATTTATAGAAAGGCAGGAACTGTAAAATGGAAGCTAGCCTACAGGGAGGTTCTCCCAAACTGAAACAACCCTTGTTTCAGCACCACTCACCACGGTCTATCTAACTGGAATAACTCAACAGTCACTACACATGTTTGGCAAGTTCTTTCACTTCTGAGATCTTAACAAGAGGCGAAGGGTTTCCTTTAACTTGGACTTTATATAACCCAAAAAGGATTGGTATGGGGGGAAGAAAACTACTTTATGGAATAAACAATTTACAGTGAATTCATTCATTCTATAAATATTTATAGGGAACTGCCCACATGCCAAGAAAGGTAGAACTAAACATTATACCATTAGCTTTTGTGTCTATACATAAAATAAGTAGGAAGTAATGTGCAGGTATAATAGCAACCTATTAAATGAGATTGCCTCCTCATCGGAGTCCTTGTAACCTTGCCTGGCAGCAACAGGACAAGGAATCCTGACTGCGGTCTTCATTCAGATCTTCCTTCTTCATTATGATTCTATGGTTCTAGCTTCTTTTGCTGTCTGTGAAAGACTGTCCACATTATGGTGTGAAATCCTCCAAGATAATGGTGGAGCATTCTGAGTCTCTGCATCTGTAGTTCCTCAAGCTCCAACCAAATGTCCTCTTTGCCTTGTTGAACCCAATTCTTCTCCAGTATCATCTTGATAATTCTTCTGATGCATAATTGCTATTGCCAAAATCTAAGTAATATGTGCATCCATCAAAGGGCACAAAATCTTTTCACTGTCTTGACATGCTTGTAATTGCACCCCAACTTCAAGTCTTGATAGGAAAAAATTCATAAACCTCCCCCAAATTAAGATAAAATAAAAATAACTTTTGAGATGAAAGCTCCAGGTCATTTCCCCTATGCTTTTCCTCTGATCTGGTAGAAAGGTCCCCTCATTTTTCACCCTTGTCACCATCATGGTCACCCTCTTCTTCAGTGGCAGCAAAGTCGAAAGATAGATCAGACATTTTTGGCAGTCAGTGCTTTTGTACTTGCTTACAAGGAAAACCCCCTTTCTAGGTGAACTTCTATTCATGCATTAAGGCACAGATTTATTCTCTCTGAGGCTATCACCTGAACCCCAAGAATTTATAGGGGTTTTATTTTTTGTCTTCCTTAGTATTTACTCATATTACTGGTAAAACACTCATCATATCCTACTGAAACTTATTTTTGTGTATATCCTTCAAGACATTGTAACCTACTTGAAAACAGAGGAGATATATATTTGCATTGCTTTTTCCTAGC
Organism: Propithecus coquereli; assembly: GCF_000956105.1. Lineage (NCBI taxonomy): Eukaryota > Metazoa > Chordata > Mammalia > Primates > Indriidae > Propithecus > Propithecus coquereli. Next base: position 4,550,562 of record NW_012137303.1, read on the forward strand.
TCAGTGGTGGATACATTGTAAGCGTTAGTAATAAATGCTTAAGACAGAATAAATAAATTAAAAACATTACTTTCTGCAAAAAAAAAAAGCCTGTTGTTAGTGGGTTTTGCTGCTTAATTGTTTCACACTTTTTACATGTGGAATACATTAACAACTAAAAGCAAAGGGCAAAGGCTTTTTTTCACTTAATCAGGATGTGATGCGAGTTAAGAATTATAATTTGACTTTGAATATCATCCTAGGGTACAGGAAACAATCATAGTTCAGAATATGAAATGTGGTCATATTTTCCACTTGGCATTGAAGGGAATGGGAAGTCTAGATAACTGAGTGCCCCACTTCCCACAGCTTCTTTTGAGGAACTTGGCTAGACCACATCATCGTGAGTCCATACTGACCAATCCATGTTAACCAGTAGGCAAGTGCAAATGGCTATCTGCTTGGACAAAAGCCATTAAATACATACTATGCTGCCATCTCACAGATAGCCATTACAAATTGATTAAACCATGAGCATCCCTTCTAAGAGTGTATAAATGCTTCCCACCACACCCCTCATTCTTATCTTGTATTGAAGGATACCTGATTTGCCATTAGCAACCTACCTAAATATTATGATTTAGTAGCATGAAACAAAGAGCTAGTATAATACTGCTTGCAGCTTGGGATAAATATTTTCTGCTCATGTGAAATCCTGCTTTGTGTAGGAGGAGGATATTTTAGAATAGTGTCAACTGAATTATGTTGGCTGATATTCACTTTGTTTTCAACTAGTGCGCATAAACAAATGAACAGATTTATTCCTTCTGTCACCATTACGTCGACACAAGTCATAATACTCTAGAAAACACTTAGCACTTGGAGGAGTGTATTTTAGAATAAGATCATTAAGCCTTATTTTCAAAGAGCTTATAATAATTAGAGGTTTGGGGATCCTGTGACTCTAAAGGTACATGAACATGCGAAGAGCTTGTCTTGTCCTGGGCACTGACTGGGTCATATTGTCACTCACAATTCTGTCAACAAATCTTTGTAGTTTTTTTTAACTACAGAAGAAATCTCCACCACCTTTGGATATCTTTTTTGGAATTCTTCGGGTAGATGCCCTAAATATATTTTAAATAAATTTTTACTGCCTCTTGATTCTGAAGGGAAGGTTCAAGCATTTTAAATCTTAATGGTTTTCGTCACTTCCGAACTCATTTATAGCCATTTCTCTTAATCATCTCTTTATACTTTATATTGAAACAATTCTCCACCCTGTGTACATATTACAGACTGCTAGAGACAAGAACAGGCTAGTCATGGAAAGAGACATAATCTTTCAGTTGGAAAGTTTACTGCTATTAAAGGTTAAAGCTATAAAAATAAAGTTCTAAGAAGTGCACAGAAGATGAATGGATGGAACAGATGGCCAGGAAGCAGCACAACCCCACAGTAGCGTAAACACTGATATCTGGCAGGACGTCATAGTAGTTGAGACAGGGCTCTAGGCCTGTGTCATCTGCCTTCCATCTCCACTCTGCTTCTCTGTGTGCATCAATTTTCTCATGAGTGAAATGGAGATAATAATAATAATAGCTATCCATGTAGTTGTTGGAGACATTAGATAAATAAAAAAATGCAAAGTAATAAAAATATGTCTGAAAAAAATAGCAAGTCTTCAATTAGTATGTTTGTTATTAGTATAAACAGCTAAGTGAGAAGTGGAAAAGAAATAAAATGTTTTGTCAATGAATGTAATTGAACAAAAAGATTAAAAATACACAAAGCATGTGGATGGGAATGTATGATCAAAATGATAACTTTAGATACTTGGCCTTCTATTCACCTAGAAATTATATATCGAGTATTCACTATGGACCAGGCATTATGAGATGTTAAAAGACATGGTCCCCACCTTCCACCACGTAGCTTATGGAGAAGGGAGGGATGAACAGTAAGTACAATACTGCGTGTAAATGCTCTGGTAGAGCCAAACCACGAGAGCTTAGCAGATATGTCCATAGCCCAATCTGAGTGGGAAAGGGAAGGAAAGCTGGGTTTTAAAGGATTAAGAGGAGATGGTCAAGTGAAGAGGATGAGAGAGACGTTCAGCTAGAAGGTGCTCTATGCAAAGACATCTAGCAGCATGAGAGAGGAAGGGACTTTCCAGGCAATTTAGCATGTGTTTCAGACTGCAGGGTAGCGAGGCAGGAAATGAGGAAGAGCCTTCTATGCCATGTTCAGTGGTTTGGATTTTAACCTTAGAAATGAGAAGCATTTGGAAAATGTTTTTCATCTCGCTGTACACTACAGGAAAGGAATGGAGGAAGACAAAGGTGAAGGCAGGGAAGCCACTCAGTTTGCTATATTGCCATTGGGAGGCACCGGATGGTCTGAACTAAGGCAGTGGAGGTGGAATAGTGAAGATGTGGAAAATTTGAAAAATGCTAAGATGAAAAAATATACAGAGAATTTTCATCACCAATTGGATTGAAAAGTTCAAGGTGAGGGGTAAGTAAAAAATAAATCCCTGGGTACCTGATTTACTCATCCGGGTAGATGAATATGTCATTCATCCAGATGAATATGGAGGGATTAGGTCCATTTAGAGAAGAAGATAGTGTCTTTAGATTTTTATCTATTTAGACAGAGATCCATATGTAAATTCCTGCAAAGGAAGTTTAGTGGGCAGTAGAACATATTTGTCTATGGCACAGAGATATGGAATAGAAATGCAGATTTGGGTGTTAGCTCATAAAAATGATAGTAACAGCCATAAAAGCCACATTTTCACCTAAAGAGAGTAGATGGAATGGGACAAAAATAGAGCTAGTGACGGAATCCTGAGCAACACCGACATTTAACAGACAGAGATGGGGACCTGCTGAGAACTGTCAAGAACGGGTACAGGAAAACTGAGATAAAATGATGTCATTGACACTAAAGGAAGGGGGGGTTACAAGAAGGATGAGGAGTTCTCCAGGAACAGTCAGCAAAGAAGGTGAGTCGGTTGAAGAATTAAACATGTTCTTTGGTATCAGCATGTGGAAAGTCATTGACAATTTTAGTAAATAAGCGTCAGGGTGGGGTGGGCAGAGGTGTACGTTCATAGTGAAGGTGCAGAAGTGTGGAAGCAGAGACAGGAAACTGGGAGTACACGTTGCTCTAGACAGAAGTTTGGTAGAATAATAGCTAAAGGGAGATGTATAGCCAAGTGAGACTTTTTGTTTCTCTTTGTTTTTCTTTTGGTTCTGAGATGTAGAAGATTTGGACCTACTTGCCTGCTGAAAGGAAAAGCCTATGTGAGAAGAGCAGACAACTTTTAGAGCAAAATGCAATAGGATGCAGACAATAGAGGTAGAGATAGAGGAACAGAGATGATGGTGGTTTGGACACAATTTGCTGGAGATGAGCGGCAGTTTGACGTGTTCCTGACTGACTTTCTCTGTGGAAAAGGATGCTCACCTATGGGGAATAATGATGACAGAGAAAAGCAGGGGATTTGAAAGGAGGGCTGACCGTATAAAATAGCTGATACAGTGAAGGAAGAAAGGAGCTAATGAGGGAAGGGTCTCTGGTTGGCATCCCAAGCCCAGCTGGGCTGGCTCTGTGATAGTGGCACTAATTCTCAGGCTAGAACAGAACTCAGATCCTGCGAGTGTGCCTGGGGTTCTAATGAAGACAGTGCACTGAGGCAGCACTGTTTGCAAGCTATGAGAGCCCTGGGAGGCTTGAGGAAGTTCGTATGGCTGGAACTGCTTGATGAACAGAAGCCACTCCCTGGAGCAGAGGCTAAGAATTTAGGCATTGTGCTAGTGGAGGAAATCACGCGGCCCCCTGATTGGTCTCAGAAGTGCTAGGCCTGGCCATACTCAGGATACAGCCTCCCAAGCCAGGAGGCACAAAAGCCTTTCTCAGGAACTATCAATTTTTTCTGACTCACAGGGATTTTTTTTTTCAATTTGGAAAGATGGGAAAGGACCATCAGGTCTCAACCCCAGTAAGTTGGTTACAGGCATCGTATTTACCCTCTGCTGACATTCAATCTAGCAATGCCTTTAAATTTGAATGATTATTAAAAAATATCATAATCATTTGTAGACTTGTCTCACCGTGTCTGTTTCTCAGCCAGAAAAGTCTGGATGTTCAGATATACCTGGTTGCATGTTTTGCTTTCTAGCATTGTTATACTTCAGATTCATATTTCTGTCAAGTTTTCTTAAACACATTTATACAATTTATTCCATCTACCTTTTTTTTAAAGCAAAGGCAGCATGCTTTATAAGAACACTAAAGGAGTAGGGGAGGCGTAGGTTAGGGTTCTGGTTCTATCAAATGTCGGTACATTTCATCTAACCAGTCACTTTACCCCACCAGCTCAGATTTCTTCCTGGTATACACAAAGAAGATTCGACTAGGCCTCATTATATCTGCCAGCTCTAAAATCCTTTATAAGATGAAATTTTACTTTTTCATGGTCAATTTAAAGTATAGCATTAAAAGTCAAACAGCCAAGAACACCTGCAACCAGGGTGGATAGCAGGCCATGCCCATGTATTCTAGAAGCCTAATACTGACACCAGAGTTTTTACACTGTAGCAGCATAATCGTTCCTACCAGCATGTTCCATTAAAGCTTGACTTACTGCCAGAGAATTCACCTGCTGACACAGTAAAACTCCTAACCGGGAGCATTAACGTTGCAATGTCAGATGGTGGAGGTGGGGAAACTTGTTCATAAATTCTTCCAACGTGCACTGCTTTATTTGGGTCCTGGTTGCAAACTCATTATTTATGCTGTGTACAGTAGGCCATCAACATATCCCACTGGGAAATTAGTTTGCAATTTAGAATCGTTTCAAAATACAAGTGATTCTCAAGTCATTTTCCGAGGTTAAATGAGAACTCTTATTGCGTTCCGTGGACTCAGGGGGAATTTTTACTCCGTGTGTTCCCTCCTCCCTCAGCTTCTGCTAGACTGTCTTGATTTTTCTTTCTTAAATGCATTGCAGGACTACATCTCTTTTTTTCAATTTTTGAAAGCTGGTAAATGGAATGATATTTGTTGCATTTTCTTGCTTGCTGGGGCTGCTTAAGTACCTCACTTTTGATTACTGCTTTTATTCTTAGAAGAGTCCTGAGAGGTTTCCATGTTCTCTACAAACAAGATTGCTTGGCTAACACAGGAGAGATTTTCCAAAATCGGGTAACATCCACTTTAGGTGCAGTGAATCAGAGGCATCATTCCACTTACATTCCAACCCTTTCAATCCAGGGGCCATGCCACTGGACAAGGATTCAGGTGGACCAGCTGAGAGCAGGTTTGAGCTTAGTAACGCCAGGTAAAGTCAATTGGAGGCTCAACCTCACCTGTGGGCTTCCAAGCCCTGAAGCACAGAACAAATTATTAAGATAAAAAGGGTGCCACTGATCCTGTCCACTTTCCCAAATCCCTATGGTTGTTTCAGTCTCTCCTTTAGTACTTCCTTAAGCATTTTCTAACTTTATTTAGAAAGTTAGAAATGTGAGCATGCCCCTCATCTTACCCTACTCTAAGAGAATTGGCCTCAAACCACCTGGAAGGTAATTCATAACCTGATATTATCCTCAGTGAATAAATGGCATAATTTTAAATATATTATTTTGCCCTTTATCATTCCTAGGAAGTAGAAAATAATCCACAGTGTAAAGATCTTGAAGGAATTTATTTCTTTTCCTCTTTTCCCAGTAAGTTTCTAAAATGCCAAGGCCTGATGTAATTAGATATATTAATAATAAGCCAAAGATCAAACAGAAAATAAACCTAAGTTGTTAAGCCACAGTCCCTTCTCCCCCAACAGCAAGAAGCACTAAAATTTCAACATCTTTCTAATGCATTAGGAGAGTGTTTCTGTAAGCACAGACCAGAAAGAAACCCACCAAGGAGATTAAGTGTTTAGTTTCAAAATGCTTGAAATCACTAGCTTAAACACAGAAACTACACACAAAGAGTGCAAAGAAACAATGAAAGGAAGAGATCAACAGAGTAAATATCACCTAGAAATACTAACAGTCTTAAAGGTCAGAAATCCTTAGTTAAACAAAAAGACCCATCCATTAAAAACAATCAATTACAGGATAACCTGAGAATATAACACCATGAATTCCCTTTTAAAAGCAGAAATTACTCTATTAGCTATGTACTCTAGAAGTTTCTAACTAGAGCAGATTACAAACAGAAGCTAAATCCAAAAGGAAAAGAAAGAGAGAAAAATAAATGCATTTGGAGCTGCTTAATATTGAACTTCTAAGGAGTAGTGGGAAGGCTTTTGTGCTGTGGATATTCCAATCTGCATCCCTATGTATTCTTTGGTACTGTATGGAAGACAAAACTATTCACTAGATTTAATATTCCGAGTTAACCTTTTCGGTTGAAATTGGCTTAAGTGATGTCCTTGATTATGGATAATTCAAGTCCTTTTTTATTACTATTTGAATATGAAAATGCTTCAAAAATAATCCCCTTTTCTTTTAAGGTATGAAAGAAGCAAGTGTCTGTTTGATTTGCTAGGGTTTTTGGTGACTATTTTCTTTTTTAATGTTATTTATACTTTAACATTTTTTAGTATCTATATTAGGCTCATATAGGCCTTTTCTGGGTAAAATAACAGGGTAGACAGGTATGATACCTGGAATAGAGAAATTCAACGTCTTTGAATCTTTAACACTCACGTGGATGATATTAATAAGGCAAGCAAATTGTTTCTTCATTTCTTATGTCTCCGATGATTCTTTATTCTACACTTTTATATTATAATTTTTACTTCTAGATCACTTACTAATTATTTGCTGTTAAAGCCCCAAATCATCTCATAGATCTGGACATGAGCTGAACCCATTAAAACTTCCCAACTCACGGGGACATTATCTTATTGTTAAGACAACTTCAGAGATTTCTACATTTTTAATGTTTCATGAGATAATAAGTATTTTTTTAATAGCAGTTTCCCACAATGTGTTAAGAACAAAAGCAATAGGATATGCTCTGGTGACTTTACCTAGCCCTAGCCTGGCTTAATAAGCAGTGCACCCACATTGAATAAGGGTCACAAAAGCTAGAGAACATTTAGAGACCTCTTTTCCCTTTACTATCTTGCCAAGCATTATTCTAAAACAGAAAACACATTATTAGCACCCAATGGCTTTCTGAAGCCATTACCTGTTGGTTCTGTCTTAGTACACATTTCAACATATTTCTGCAGGCACAGTTCCATTTTTATATATATTATTTGAGCAAGGAAAGAAATTACTCCTCTAGAAGTCAGATTCCACTTCTAGCTTTTGAAAGTTGTTTTCTGCTTTGGCTCTGCCAATAGAGCCTTCTTTGAAAGATCTATCATAAATTACAAAAAAAAGAAAATGGAGATAAATACTTTTTTCCTTTCCTCTCTTCCCAAAATGTGCTTTGCTCAAAAACCTTATTCTCAACAATGTGTCAAAAGATGCTTCACCTACCTAAGCGAGGATCCACATGATTGTATGATCAAATCATTGAAAATAATTCCATGAAGCCAAAACCCATGGCAAGCTGAGGTTTGTAAATCACTAAAATCTAGTACGATGCTATTGTTGGGGGTGAACTTTTACAGAATACAAACATTAAAATCGATAAAATCCTAATGGCTGCCAGGGCAGGAAATGAGCTTGAAGTTAGAATTATTCTCCTATCAATGGGTTGAGTGAGAGATTGGAAGATGTCAGTTGAAGTCAGGAATCCTCTAACTTGAATATCTATTGAAATCTAACTCTACATATTCACCATGGGCTGAACTTTTTCATGTTCATTGGAATTATTATGCTAGCTATCCTCTAACCACACAATTTTGTTCTCAATCTATGAATATGTAATTTCAGGGAATTAGTTATTTTCACATTAGTTGTAATCACACATTTTAAAAGTTTGCCTAATTGTCCTGAACTCTTTCACCAATGGGAAAGGAAGAGAACAAGACACATACATACTCATCTAAATCATGAAGTTTTGTCGGCTGTGCATTCTCTCCCTCTTCAATCCTGTGGTCAGAGCCCTGGAGCACAGATATTGTGCAGAAACTGCCTAATTATGAGGTTCTCAATAATCAAAGTGAGTTTTTAAAAGAGACAGTATAATTAGCCCCAAAGCCTGCTATTCTAGACATATAAACACCCGGCCTTGAGTCTGGAAGGAACAACAAGGCTGTTAAATCTTTAGTGGCAAATTGGTGAAGCAAGGAGCCGAAAGAACACAGAGTGTCCCTTTCTTCGTCCGATGTTCACAAGTTTGTCCATGTCAGCAACTCAGTCTCAAGACAGTCAAAACAGAACCCTTGAGTTGACCTCATTCCCTCCAAAGCTGGCTGCTGTGCCACACAAAGGTCAACATTTTTGTGAATTCTCTTAAGTGTTATTTCTGAGGACAGACAGCAGAGGAGAGACAGAGATGCATTGCTGTACTGATTAGTTTGGCTTTCTGCTTTTCCTTTTTAAAATTTCTTTTTAAAAATGGTACCCCTCTCAGTAGAGGTTTTTAAAGACCTTCTGTCTGTACTCCCTTGGAAAATGAAGAAAAGAAAAGAAAAGAGAAGAAAAGAAAAGAAAAGAAAAGAAAAGAAAAGAAAAGAAAAGAAAAGAAAAGAAAAGAAAAGAAAAGAAGGAAAGAAAGTCTATCCATGTACCCTGTAGGGGGGTCTATGTGGCATAAAAGTTCCACATGTATAAAGTACTGGACCCTAGAATATGTTCTAACTCTCTCCATCAGGGTAGTGTAAGAATTATGCACATAAGTTTTTTTCTGCTTAGAAAACATCTGCATTCGATTAGAAGTAAGCCTCAGTGTCGTGTTAATTCTGCAGAACCAAACAAAGTCATTTTTGTTTAAACTCTTTCAGTGCTATGAGGATGAGAGGTTATAGAAGAAAAAAAAAAAGAAAAAAACACACACAAAAAAACGAAAAGCAATAGAACAAAACTGCCATTGGCCACGGAAGGGAGCTGAGGAGCAAATAAGCAATTCTTTTGCCTTGAGTATACATACCTGGAAATTGTTTCCAGAATTCTCTTCTCCAGCAGTTCTCTCCTGGGGATGGAGTGGAGTGGGGTGGGTAGCAACTCTCCTCTTTCCTCTAAAAATGCAACTTTTAAAGCAATAGAACATTCTCCAGATTCCCCCAAAATGAATTTGACCAAATAATTGATATGTTTGGCAAAGTAGCAATGACATTTCATTTTTAATTTTGTGGAAAGCCAAACAAATCAAAACTATATTTATAGCCCATTGTATGCATTTCAAATCATTTTCATAGTTACTAAATGTGATTGGTATTCTGACCTCAAATAAACCAAAAACATAAACACACATCTTGCCATAAACATCAGTATCCATGTCCACCTTTTGCTAACATCAATAGCACTAATTCCACTGGAATTTGAGTTTATCTCTCTCAAAGAAATCTGTGGCTACCCATAGATATCATTTCCACACCTACATGTTTTTAAGGCTGATGCTCTCTAGATGGAAAGGGCGATTTCAGCTATTCCTCTGGCCTGACATATTATTTCTTCTCCACACCATTTCTTAAGATTAGGTCCTACTGTATCTCAGATAAGGAAAGGGGTTGAAGACCCTATTTTGGTTTAATTGAGTGTTGCGGGATAGGATTCAGCCCTTAATCAGGATTGCCAAAAAGCTGCACTCCAGGTTCTTTCAGAAAGATAAAAATGTTTAAATTTCTGCCTTTTAATCCTTATCAAAAAGTGGGCTGTGGGAATTGTTTGTGGATATAGGCTTGATGAGCATGCTAAAAATTCATCCTTTTATATATTTTCACTGTGTCTTTGGATCCAACCAAAGTATAAAAGAGCTGGACACTGGATCATAATTTTTGGCACCATTTTGATTGGTTTTCACTAAATTGCACAATAACCTTATGCCAGTTGTCTGTATTGAGAAGCACCCTAAGAAATAATCTAATAAAATGTGCCATTATACCTACTATAGGGATTTTTTTTTATATTATTCAATACTTTTTTATGAGAAGCCATGAGAGAAATTTCTCAGATTTTTAGTTTTGGGTATTTTTTCCTGAATTCTAGTTTTCTATTTTGTTTTCATTTTTAAGTCTTAGTCTGGTACTCATTCTCTTTTTAACTGCTAAAACCTTTGAGGCCAAATATGTGACCCACCATTAGTAACCACGGTGTGTACATAACATATGTCTGCTTCCACTTCTATACATCAAGAACTTTATTATAGTATGACCCTTCTCTTTGCTTTACTCTGTTTCTCTCAGCTATTTGTTTTATCTTTTTATGTTTGTTTTTGTAAGCTCTCAAAATTCCTTTGCGACAGAACTCAGGGTGTTTATAAATAAATAAGTAAATCTAAGCTTAGTCTTGCTATTGAAGTTTAAGCCTATTTTACTCATGCCTTCCCTGTAAGTGCTTGCAATGTAATGGGTTTTCAAAAATATTTCGTTTTGTGTTATTTTTATGTCATACAACCTTTTATTTTGGGTTCAAAATTTTTAAAAGAGTAAATAAGATGAAAAGGATGGTTTTGAATATGTGCAAAGAAATTCAATAAAGCATCTGAAGTGATTACACAATTGGCAAAGAAGAGATAAAAGAATGTAAAAGAAATTAAGGTTACTGGACTTTAATGGGGAAAATGATTATAATGTAAATTGTATGATAGTATTCAAGATGCCAACCATTATCAGAATATGTGCAGCTGTTTTCCATTGCTTTAGAAAAGAGTGCCTAAGTAAAAATAAGAGGGATTAAATTTAAAAATCTGACATGAACATTGGCCGTATGCTTAAA
>NW_012137303.1:4573359-4575143 GCF_000956105.1 Propithecus coquereli
TGTGTGTGTGTGTGTGTGTGTGTGTGTATGTAGAATTAGCATTAATCACCATTAAAGTCTCTTTTGAGTCTCCATTTGTAAAGCTCTGGTGCTTTGAGTTCCATATGTGAGCAGGAACTCTATAATAGCACACCATAAAGAAGGACTGAGGTATTTAGCTTTATTTTTGACATATTATTTCATACTACATAAATCCATTCCTCATTTTCTGCATTTTATTGATAGTCACAGTTTTCTGTAAATCACATTAAAATGTTCAACATGCAAGTATTAAAAGCATGAAACATTATATGCACTACTGATTTTTCAGTACTGGGACTAATTTCTATTAAATCTCCCCATATATAGGCCACCACCTCCTAAAGAGAACACTTTATTTTATAGTGTGTATGATCCACATAGGACTATACTCAGCAGAACTTAAAAGAAGACAGTCATTTTTGGACTCATCTTTTCCATGTAATACAGATTATACCAAATGCTGCAGTTGCATAAAAGGAGTTAAAAGAAAAATAGTGCCAAAATATTAAACCAGGAAACAAAATGTTTTATATCTATTTATGATTTTATGCATTCTTATCTTGGGAGAGTTGGTTTACCTTTCTGTCTTATATCTGTCTTATATTCCTTGGAATAACTATAACCTCCGCCTACTGACAACCACAAATATATTACATTATGAAGATGCAGCCAGTGACTGCCAGAGGCAATAAGATCCATGAATATTGTGTGGTTGGTGAACTACATTCATACTAGTTACATGACACATAATAAAAAGAGTGCAAAAAAACAAATCCACATTCTATTGGCTTAGGGATCTTCAGGAGTGCCTTGAGCAAATGGTGTTTAAATCAAAGTGAAGAAATTATTTTTGGAAAGGAGAGATAAGTATGGGAAAGATGTAGGAGAATTAGAAAGTGCCAATAGAGAAGCAGATTTATCCAGGCAGTACTGGAAGATTCCATGAGTAACTCAACACTGGTTTCACTGTTGGCTTCATTCTTTCATTTTTCTGCACTATGTCCATATTTGCATTCACCACACCTTGTCTTCTTAGGGGCTGAACATAGTAACTGTTAGCACTTGGTGTTCTGGTAATCATAGGCATATTTTGATTGCCAATATCTATGGCTATTTTTCCCTGCTTGACTTTACATTATCTGAATAGGAAAAATCAAAATGATTGTAAGAGTTTGGTGAGTAAAGGTATTCTAAATGAATGGCTCTGTGAAATATACATTGCCATTTCTGTAGCAAACCTATTCATATCATAAAACCATTTAATTTGAGGTTCAGAATATCTAATCACGTTTACCATTAGCTAATCTCCATCTTTCTTCTACTTTCTACTATGTTCTTAGTTAGTTTGTCCTACTCACTGAGAATGGGGCAAACATACCTCCAGCCTGCCACCTTTCTCTTAAGTCCTACAGTTATTCTGCAAATCTTAATTTGCTATTTAGATCATCTGGTCAAGACTCTAGCTATTTCATGTCTGAGAATGATTATCTTGGGACTTAAAGTTTAGTAAGCTTGAATTCTAAGATTGGTGTTTCTGCTAATTCCCTGCATTACATGAGATTTGGAGGCCTCGGTTATTTCTTGATAATAAAGAGAACAAGTTGGGTTAAATGATTGCCAAAATCCAGTGAATTTAAAATTGCACTGATGACGTTCACTTGCTAAAACTTTTCTTCCTCCTCTTATCTTCATTTTGGAATATGACACTATTACTCATATCCACCCCGACCAATATTTAAAATGTAGCATCTTCCTAAACTGGA
>NW_012137303.1:4575193-4576481 GCF_000956105.1 Propithecus coquereli
GTAATTGTATATGTCCATTTATATTTTTAAGAAATACTTATATTTCATCATGAGTCCATTTTATCACAAAACATATTTTACTTATGGAGAGGGATAAGAATAATAGGGGAAATAAAGTTGAGATCTGAGAGTACATAAAATCTTTCATGTTTTTCCTGTGTGGATTTTTTGTCATGAGTTGCTCTAAATTTGTCATTATTTCCCACATGAGTACTACCTGGGTAAATTATGGCTTACATTGGCTCTCCACTTGAAATGAAAAGCAGATTGCATTGCAGACTTGAATTATCCTCCAATATTGTATGATATAGGATCCATCTTGATGGGAAACTATTGTTATATACTTCATAGTTATGATTTCCAAGGTATCAAAGCCCTCATTATCTTCCTGTGCTAGCCAGCTATAAATGCCAAAACACTCCAGCTTCCAGTATGTGCTTTTCTAAACTTATAGTCCTGTGTTCTGTGTATGTTTAGTATTTTATGTTACTACATAATATAGAAATGTCATAATACTTTATCAAAAGGCCCTGCTAGGGTATTGACAGTATAGGTTTCATTTAATTCCTGGATGCAGCAGGCGTTCTTTGATATTCCCTATATAACATAAAAAACAGCAAATGCAATGTTTAAAATGAATATTTAAAAAATCAATCAGGCTTGAAATTTAATTTTATCTAATTGGCTTCCTATATTCTAACAAAATTGAATGACATAAAATTTCACCTATCCTATATAATTTCATATTTTCTCCAATCATAAAAATAAATTTTTTTCTTTTGCTTTTATCTTCCTTTGATATAATCTTTTAATTTACTAAGTTCATTTAACCCTCTCTCACACAGGTTAAAGAAGTATGTATCCTCATCCCGGGATAGTAATCACATGTGCAATATAATTTTATTCCCGTCACTCCGTCTATGCTTTTCTCCTGCTGTGACAGTTAAAGACGGTTAAAGTGCTTGGAAAGGCTTTTGGTCTACAATGCAAGGACTGATTATTATTTTTTTATTCACGCATTTCTAGAATAGACAATGCTAGAAAAAGACAGGTGCATACCACCTTTTTCTGATCCCTCAGAAGCTTCTGGAATTAGGCATTCCATATTGATTCATCTTCGGTTCAACTTACCCCACAGTGAATATTATCAGTGCCTCTGGGAAAGAACAAGCATGTCTTAATGGAAAATATCAAAGCAACAGCAGCAGCTGGCTTATAAGCAGGTGACAGTAAGGAAATATATATTTTACATGCAGTCAGTATGTCTGCTTGAAAAATAAAAATACAC
>NW_012137303.1:4576531-4579434 GCF_000956105.1 Propithecus coquereli
AAGATGCCAACCATTATCAGAATATGTGCAGCTGTTTTCTATTGCTTTAGAAAAGAGTGCCTAAGTAAAAATAAGAAGGATTAAATTTAAAAATCTGACATGAACATTGGCCGTATGCTTAAATAATACTATACTCGAGAAATTTCAGATATAAAAAGATAGGCCTGTCTCTTGACTACTGCTTCAAATTGAATTTTATTTGATTCTTTAAGAAGACTAAGATGAAGATGTAAACTTTATCCTAAATTAAAAGAATAAAAATTGAAAAGATTTAATATAAAGCTTCCATTTTTGTATCTGCTCCATTGTTTATAGTGATGGAAAAGACATTATGTGAGAGTTTGACCATGTCGAACTCTGCCACCAACTCCCGGACCGTAATCTTACAATATGTAAGTCTTTAAAATACTGAACTATGTAAAATATGTTTTGAATTCATTTTCAGGCACTAATCATAGCTAATGTTAAAATATTCATATCTAATACATATAAATCTATTTCTCTTCCTTTTATTGGCAGAGCCATGTGGTATGAATGTGCATTTTCCGTCTTCCTCGCTGTAAGTAAAGTTCTGACAGTATCTTTGGGATCCTGGCTAAGCTTAGCCATGGTTCAGTGGGTCCATTGAGCTGCCGTGCTAAACAGCTTCACCTGCTCTTTTCCATCCAGGAGTTCATTGGCAAGAGGGAGTTTGCTACTGAGGTTGAAACTTTTTGTAGGGAAGGGAAGTGACTGAACTTATAAGGGAGCTGGTCTGGTGGTGCTTGTAGTGACTTGGGCGTGGTATTCTCAGTGGAGATGAAACAACTTCTTCAAGTGATTTCATGTACAGTCCCCATCCACAGCAATCTACGGCAGAAGAATTTGAGAGGGGAAGTCATGAGCCAGTTGGGGGCATTCCTGGATACTTTCAGACACAAGTGGGGGAAAGTTTGATGGATGGAGTTTTAGCATGCAGGTAAAGAAAATGAACCAGTGAAATTTGAGCTGCTTTTGACACTGTGATTTATTAATGCCCCAAGCTGGTAGAACCAAGGGAGATTTGGGTTATATAAAGATTTCACTTATTCACCCACAAATGAATGGATGGATAAACAAAATGTGGTATATACATTCAACGGAACATTATTCAGCCATACAAAAGAATGAGGTAGTGATACTTGCTAGAAAGTCAGTGAAACTCAGAAATACTATTCCAAGTGAAAGAAGCCACACACAAAAGATCACATATTGTGTGATTCCATATATATAAAATATCCAGAGCAGGCAAATCTATAAAGACAGAAAGTAGATTATGGTTGCCAGGGTCTCAGGGAAGGGAAAAATGGAGATTGGCTGCATAGTGTGTGTGGGGGTTTTCCTTTTGGGTGATGAACATGTTTTAGACCTGCATTGAGATAGTACTGACACAACCTTGCGAATGTACTAAATGCCACCAAACTATGCACTTTAAAATAGTTAAATTTATGTTTTGTGGATTTCACTTCAATAAAGAAAAGATTTAACTATTAAAAATAATTAAATGTAAAATCTTTATGCCAAAGGAAACATCAAATGCCTACATCGTTTTTTATCTTTTATTTCATTGCTTGATTTTCATTCTGATATTCTTACAGAATTATAACTGGTTTTAAGAAGGATATTAAAAAATTCTGTTATTGGTGCTTGAACTAGCTACCTTAAATTCAGTTAAAATATTTTTCTTTATGTTTGATTTAAGTCTTTTTTGTTTTATTTTATTTTATTCTATAAGAAGAGGGGTCACAAAGATGGTTTTAATGAAACTTGATTGGGAAAGTTTAACAAATTTTTTAAATGATCTTTATTGAGCTTAGTAATGATCACAATGTGCTGCTTTGTCAATTAAGAAGCCACAGCTTTCTTCAGGAAACTGGACAGGTTCTCACGTGTAAGCATGGACTAGACAAGAGGAAGTGCTGATGATGATTACTGTTATCATCACTTAATGGTCATGAAGACACCAGGAATTGTTCTCAAACTCAGAGTTCCCTCTCCAAAAGTGTCATTCAGAAATGTATATAGTATTTGATGGGGGAAATAGCTTCTTTAAAAAAATAATATTATAAAAATAATGATAATTTGTTATTCTCTGATATTTACTTTCAAAAAGTAAATAAATTTACTCATTTTAATCCTCATGACAATATCATGGATTCGCTGATATGAGTCCCATTTTATATGTGAAGAAACTGAGGACCACTGAGGTGCAGTGACTTACCCAAAACCTTATTGGTGATGGAGACAGAATTCAGCCTTCTCTTTCTCTCTAAATCTGATGACTTTGAATCTTGCCTTATATACAGGAGAGATGTTACTCATATGGAACTAACACACTTGGAGTCCTGTTTCATGTGAACTTAGATTTTAGAATGGAGAGGTATCTCTATATTATAGAAAATGTAAATAAGGGTAGAAATGTAGCTAAAGCTCAGGTCCATGTTGACATACTCCCTCTAAACCTCTCTTTAAACTTGGCATATTTTCATCCAGTGTCACGAGATGGATAGCCCAAGTGGCAACTGGCCAAAGCCTACATAGATTATGGGAAATGCCCATGGCCAAAGAGTTCCCACTATTTTGTTAGATCACAAAGACCTATTCTATTTTTCTCCAAAAATTTCTTCTGTCTTTCTACTCTCCCAATATTTTATGAAATATTGAGATGAAAGGTCAAAACAAAATGTCAGTCATTTAACTCTTTCCAAAATCCAGAAGTGCCAATCCTATGCCATCCTAACTCTATTTCTATTGACATAAAAGAGGGTTTTTTTGGATAAAGAAATAATTGATATATAATAGAAGAATCATTATGTATCTTAACATGGAAAGTAATTGTAGCAGATAATTATTTAAATTCAGATTTTCCTGGAGTCTGAGATACC
>NW_012137303.1:4592714-4594350 GCF_000956105.1 Propithecus coquereli
AATCTAATCCAGATTAAAAACTTTTGTTCATCAAAGGACACCATCAAGAAAGCAAAAATTAAACCAATAGAATGGGAGAAAATATTTGTAAATCACGTATCTTATAAGGGACTTGCGTCCAGAATATATAAAGAACTCTTCTAACACAACAATAAAAAGACAAATGATCTAATTTTAAAAAGGGCAAAGGATTTAAACATTGTCCAAATATATATACAAACCTATATGCACAAATAGCCGATAAACACATGAAAAGATACAAGGCAGGTACAGTCATTAGGGAAATGCAAACCAAAACTACATGAGATACCTCTTCAAGCCCACTAGTACGACCAAAGTAAAAAAAGACAGATAAAAACAAGCGTTGACAAAGATGTGGAGAAATTGGAACCCTTGAGCAATGTTAGTGGGATTTTAAAATTGTATAGCTCTTGGAGAAGCCAGTTGGCCATTCCTCAAAATGTTGTACATCACGATGCCATATGACCCAGAAATTCCACTCCAGGTATTTGTACAGGAGCATCAAAAACATATATGCACACAAAACTTGGACATGAACATCCATAGCAGCATTATCCACAATGGTTAAAAAAGGGAAAACAACCAAATGTCCACCAACTGAAGACTGGGAAAACAAAAGGTGGTTATAATCATACAATGAAATGTTAGCCAGAAAAAGGAATGAAGTAGTGATACTTACTACAACAGGAATGAACCTCGAAAATATTACGCTAAGTTAAAAAGTCATGCATGAAAACACCAAATATGGTATGCGTTCATGAATACAGTATGTCCAGACTAGCTAAATCCATAGAGAAAGAAAGTAGACTGGTGTTTGCCAGGTTAGAGGGATGGGGAAGTGGGACTCTGAATGCTAACAGCCATGGGTTTTC
Organism: Propithecus coquereli; assembly: GCF_000956105.1. Lineage (NCBI taxonomy): Eukaryota > Metazoa > Chordata > Mammalia > Primates > Indriidae > Propithecus > Propithecus coquereli. The sequence continues at coordinate 4,593,608 of NW_012137303.1, forward strand.
TTTTTCAGATGATGAAAATGTTCTCAGATTACATAGTCCTGATTGTTTAACTCTGAATATACTGAAAAGCAGGGAATTGTTTGCTTTAATAGGGTGGATTTATGGGTATGAGAATTATATATCAATTGACCACTCCATGAGAGATCACTTTCTTTTAAAAAAAAAAAATTTGCTCAGTTGTGATTATTTAGGTAATTGCGTGCATCAGATATCTTCTTTTTGCTCTTCTAGATCAATTCTCTACCACTTCTATTGCTCTATGAATTATATGGACCACACCAATGACTCCCTTGCCCTTCGGCTTTCTGTTGAGTTCATCAATGGGATACTCTAGCAGGAGATGGCAGAAAAGGAGGAGTGAGACCAAGGGGTCATTCTCCTTTCCTGCTGGGTGTCAGTGATGGCTCTGTCTCTTCACCAAATGCCACAGATCAGCTGGGCCAAAAGGTTCCCTCTCCAGACACACTTCCTGGGTACTGTCTGGCAACTATTTCCTCCTCTTACCCTTCAGGCTCATGGGTGAGAAAGATCCCTAATCCTAACCTAAGGATACTGAATTTACCTTGGCAATGTCCCTAAACCTGAACACACATTTTAAATAGAGCTTTCATTGGATTATCCAATTTTGCCTGTTTCTTGACAATCCCTTATTGATAGTCTGTGTTTGGTTTTAATGTTGTCATCTTGTTATATGCTTTAATTTTGATTTGTTTGTTTTTTACATTTTCTTCTGTTTTGCTATA
>NW_012137303.1:4594400-4595959 GCF_000956105.1 Propithecus coquereli
CAGGAGCTCAAGACTAGCCCTGGACAACATAGTGAGAGCTCGTCTCTTAAAATAATAAATGTAGCATCTTCCTTATTATCTACAACTAATCCATCACCAATTTAGTTGCATTTAACTTCCAGACAAAGCTGCTAGTATCTATATCTAAAATAATTATGATTCACTCTCTCATACTAGGTGCAAATTATGGGGCATAATCCTCATTGTGTGCCCCTCACTAGCTCAGAGGAATATTTTAATTGGTATTGACAAACCGACCTGATTTCTGTCCACCAGCACCCCACTCACTGTGGGGTCTGACTTTAATAGTCAGAGGCTCACCTACATAACTTCTGGCTTTAAAGGCTCCCCCAGCATCTCACATTCAAATGATACTAGCCAATACAACCTCCAGGGGACAGTTAACCCCTTTTAAAATCATAAAAAGGTGAATCCGTCAGAACGACACAACAATTATACACATGCACACACACACACACACACACACGCACCCCTACATATATGCATCTAACAATAGAACCCAAAAATACATAAATCAAAAACTGAAGAATTGAAATGCGAAACCCACAGTTCACTACTGGGTCTTTGATAATGCATAGAACAAATATGTCAAAGATGAAGAAAGAAGTAAAATACTTGAACAAAACTGTAAACCAATTAGACCTATCGAACATCTATAAACCACTCCATCCAACACCACAATACAGATTTTTCTTAAGCACACCTGGAGCATTCTCTAAGATGCCCCATACGTTAGGCTATAAACCAAGACTAAATAAATATAAAAGTATTGAAGTTATACAAAGTATGTTCTCTAATCACAATGGAATTAAATTAGAAATCAGTAAAAGAAAATCAATTAGAAGAAAATTTGAAGATTTTAAATGTGTGTGGAAATTAAAAATCATACACTTAAAAAAATACAATGAAATTGAGAAGAAATAAAAGAGAAATTAGAAAATATTGAAGACAAGTAAAAATGAAACCATGAAGTATCAAAACTTATGGATACAGATGTATCAGTTTCTATTGCTGCTGTAACAAATTGCTAGAGCAATTAGACAAGAAAAAGGATAAATCAGAATGAAGTAAAATTATCTTTATTTGCAGATGGTATAATGTTGTATATAGAAATTCTAAGGAATCTGTTAAAAAAAAAAAAAACATTAGAACTAATAAATGTATCCAGCAAGGTTTCAGGGTATGAGATCAATACACAAAAATCAATTGCATATCTATACACTAGCAATGAACAATCTGAAAATAAAAGTGAAAAAAATGTGTTTACAAGAGTACAAAAAATGAAATAGGCATAAATTTTACTAAAAAAGTATAAAGCTTATACACTGAAAACTAGTAAATGTCATTGAAAAAAAGTTTAAAAAGACATAAATAAATAAAAATACATACTATGCTTAGGGATTAGAAGATTTATTACTGCTAAAATGACTGTACTCCCTAAACTGATTTACAGGGTCAATGCAAGTCCTACCAAAATGCTACCTAGCCTTTTTTTTTTAAGAAATTAATAAAGTGATCTTAAAATTCATAAAGAAAGG
>NW_012137303.1:4605344-4606444 GCF_000956105.1 Propithecus coquereli
ATGGTCTTAAAATCTAGTGATGACAGATATCTGTGACTCTGAATGTTATTCATATCATGAGATTTCTCTGGCTTGTCACTATTCTTTCTCCACCTCAAACTGTAATTTTCCACTGACCTTTACCCAGCCTGGCCCATTGTTTCACAGTTGTCACTAAAAACGCCCTCATTTAGTTTGATTATTTAGGGAATTGTGGCAGGTAACTGTGAAATAACAAAAGAATGGATACCATTGATCACAGAAAATTTTTTTTCCCACTGTTTTTCGGCCACATCATAAAAACAGGATGTTTCACTCTCAGGGACCAGTGACTGGCATAACTTATCAAAGCTGCCTTTTCCCTTTCCTCTGACTTTCCCCTTAGTTTCCTTGAGGGATGTAGAAATGACATCAAACTGTTCAAAATAGTGCTGCCCTATTACAGATGACCAAAGAGTTATTTGCTTTATTTTGAAGAAAAAATAATAGCTCTAACCTTTTGTTTTGTACAGAACACAGACAAACAGGATATATTTTTTCATCAGCTCCAGCTTTTATCTCATCCTTTCCTGCTCTTTGGAAACAAAAGAAGTCAATTTTAAAAAGCAAAGAAGAATAAATAAATTTTAAAAAGAGAAGTTGCATTACAATTTTCCCTAGGAAAGTTCCAATGGCATCTTACACCCTGTGACGACAGATCTCATCATCCTAATAAATGTTTGTGGATCTAAATCATAACTATTTTAAGGATATAAAAAAATGGAAATGTCTCATATTTGTAAATCAAGTTGGTTTCTTTCAAAAATAGATGTTAACATTTAGCTGTGAGTTCAATGTGTACCATGTCAAGTCTTCATTTTGCCCCTTTTTAAGATTCTCGTTTAGATTCTCTGAGGCAGTGAGGTCTAGATCTAGTTATATCAAGAGATTTCCTTGTAATTCAGCAGAACCAGTTCTGTAATACACTGCCCAACTTGAAACCTTCCGAAGCCACATGCGAAAACAAACTATACTAGCCCAGAAAAGACATGTAATCATTTATATGGACAGATCCTGACTCCTATTTTACAGGGCCCATCTTAATCAGCTCTCACACATACCTCTACCTCCCCCGATTCCAT
>NW_012137303.1:4608409-4610060 GCF_000956105.1 Propithecus coquereli
ACGTATTATGATTTGGGAATACTTTAAATAATCAGTAATATCCATTGAAAGAATAAATTAATAACATTAAAGATTCAAATGACTTTTTACTGCATGTATAGTTTCCCTATTCTTATTCATTAATACAATAGTACCTATTAACATCTATACTATTCTATGTGAAAAACTGTGTTCTAAAGCTAGGTTTTAATGCATTATGCTAAAAATATCCTGGTATCTTCCCAATGGAAAATGAGAAAAATACTCATGTATATTGGATTGTCTGCCTCAGACAGGAAGCATATCTCTGACAAATGCAAATTGCATCCTGAAGCTTGAGTAAAAGATGCAGATCGCTTTAAATGTAAATCATTTGCTCCAATTTAATGGGCTTTATTTAATAGCTGGTTGAAGAATCACCAAGCTTGAATGGACCTTAAAACTTATTTAGTCCAACTTATACATTGTAAAGATTATCGAACTTAATACATTTTTATTAAATTGAACTAAATTGAATAAGAAAACAGACAGAGAGTTTAAATGGCTTTGCTAAGCTCACAGTACTCAGAGACGGAGCAGTAGCTAAAACCCAGGCCTGGTAACTTTGTATCCTGGATGCATTCCTTCTTTGTCATTTAACATTCCCCCATGGTTTCCTTAGCAACATCTTTCAAGTTTGACCTTGTCTCTAATATATAGGTCTGCCAACTTTTGCGTCCATTTCAAATACATATTCAGACCACTGTCCATTGGAATGAATTGACTCTCAGCAACAATCTACTAAAACTGTTGAAAATGTAGAACTGAAAAATTATAGTTAGATATTACAGTGAAATATTCCTGTCTAATTTCCTGAAAAACCAGCATTTAAAATACCCTGGAAAACAAGCTGGTATACTATAGTTAGCCAGAGTATTTCACCTTTAGTTTATCATTTTTGCTCTTTACCCGTGAGCTGGGTGAGAGCTGACAGCTGCCAGTCATATAAGATTAATTTAAATTATTGCAGGTCATGGAGTATGTACATACATAGACCATTAGCTGTCTTGATTAACTGCTGAAGAAATGTTTTGACTGGTAACTTCTTTCAGAAGGCCTGGATTGTTAGGAACTAATGTGTTGCTGAAATGATCCTTAAGAGCTCCAGTTAGCCTTAAAGAAAGCCAGAATATTTCTGTTTTTCTTTTTCCCCCTTCTGAAAATGTTTACCTCATCTCAACTAAATATAGAGCAAAACAGTGGGAATATTGTATTCCCAAAAATACGAATAGACCTTTGATTTCTTTTCTTCTAGTTATTTCCTCTCTTATTTGTTATTATTGAACATTTTTTCCTAAGATTATTTTGGTATATTTCAGTTTTAAGGTGAATAACAAGAAAAAAAAAAGTCTGTTTCTCTTAATGCTAAATTTTGTTGAAGCCTGGTTATTTCCTATTATCATATTCTTTGACTCAGCTACTGGGGGTAGTTCCAAAGGAAGAAGCATGGAATTCCAGAATATTTCATTTCAACATTATTTCAACAGTGAAGATAGAATTCTTGTTGCTTTTGTGGTTGATATAGCTGCTGGTAAGCTTTTTCAGAAACATCTATGAACTACTTAGATTTTTTCTGCAATGGGCAGGGATTTCATCTATTCTCAACATTCAATCAACTATGTTTTTGGCTCTT
>NW_012137303.1:4610110-4611834 GCF_000956105.1 Propithecus coquereli
AACCTCATGTGGCTAGTGACTATTATAGGATAATGGAGGTTCAGAATACTCTAGAATGTACTTCCTGGTCTTGAATTTCTTAATGTACATTTAAATAACTAACGTCATTTCTGATCCTTTATTTTGTGAAGTGCAAAAATTAAAAACAAGCACCTCTCTTCAAACTGTGATGATAGGAATGTTTAATAGTTTTTGATAATGACATGAAAATTGTGATTTACAGCACTTTGACCTGAAGTTTCAAAGACCATCTGTAAATATATCATTTCATACTTCAATTATTTTAGATTTACATAATTAGAAACCATGCACAGTGTTATAATGAGATATTGGCAAATCTAATAATGTTTTAGAGAGTTACGTTCTTAAGTTCTCAGATACCAGTCCAGAAGCACATTTATCTCTATGTAAGCAAGGCCAGGTACAGAGTAAAATCTCTTAGTGTTATTTATGGAGGAAGATGCTTAATTGAAAGTTTCAGGTGAAACACATTTTAAAGACAGTGCTAGCTTAAAATTGCAAACAACTTGTTTTTGAATAGTGGTGAGAGTAAGCTGGAAGTTTCTGAAAGTCCTCTTGCACGTGGAGGGTATAAAAGAGTTTGGGGCTGGGGAATCAAGAGTATTTTTGAAGACCTTTTCTTAGGAGAGTGAGGTGCTTCAAATTTCCCCCATCCCAAAGGGGACAAAAAAGAATATCTGCTCCTTCTCTCTTATCTAGGAGAAGGGAGCCTTAAAGAAATCACCAAAATGGCCCCTGTATCCTCTTATCCTCTGCAGTGCCCCCTGACGGAGGGAATCCCCTGGAGGACTGGAGACAGAGCCATGCTAGAGATATATAAAGGGTTGGCAGAGAGAGGTGAAGTAACTGTACTCTCAGCGATCGCTAAAGTAAAAGATGTGTAAATGTTTCCCCTCTGAAAATCTAAGGGTCCCAGAAGACCACGAGGCAGAGGGATGCTAGGAGTGTCACCGGATTCCTAGGACACTTATCTCCTCAAGGGAAGTAGATTTGAAAGCTCCTCACAGGGGTAGGAGTGAGGTGTGCAGGGGACATACAGAAGTCTCCAAAAATTTTACAAATCTACGGACAAATAAATTTTAAACTCTTGCCAAGCCTTAGAAGCATTGATACCAGCTCAGGGGAGTTTTTGTTATTTTAAGAGCTTTCCTACCTACCACCCTTTCCTCTCAGCTTTCTCTGTGTCCCAACCCCAAGGGGACAGACACTACAGACACCACCGGGGGGATAAAAAGCTCTGGAACTGGGGGAAGAAGGGAGACACCCTCCAGTTGCCCTCATGGCAGCCTTCCCCATCTGTGGAGGTCAACCTGGGGGCAGCGGAGACACTTTCATACCAATTCAAGTTTGCAGTTTTCATTCTTATAATGGGTGGAATATTTTATTCCTGAAGTGAAGTTTCATTTTGTGACTGAAAGCATCTAGTCAGGTTTCTGAACCTCTCCAAGTTTTCATGTAGGGACAAGAGAAAAACTAGGCTCTTGAATAAAATTAAAAGGTGATAAAAAACAAAAGCAAAATAGCTTCAGGATTATACTCAAGCATTATGTCAGTTCAACAGAGTGGTGACTATATACTACTGTGGCTTGAAAGCATAAAGAAGAAAGGTAATTGAGACTACATAAATAAAATAACATTGCCTTTTCCTACTGCTGTGAGTTATACAACATTGTCAAGTTTGTTGGTCTAACATATTTTTACAT
>NW_012137303.1:4611884-4612572 GCF_000956105.1 Propithecus coquereli
TGTTCTAAATGACAAAAGTTTAAATCACATTCCCTTTTGGTAAAGGTTTAATTGTATAAATAGCTCTGCAGAATCATTTTAACTGATCTTGCCTCTAATCTAAGGCAGTATCTACCCAATTCATACAAAAAGCATTGAAGAATGTTATTATGTTGATATGTGTAAATATTCAGATATTTGGTGGCAAATAAAATAAACATCCAGGTGATTGAATTTTTCTTTGATATTTCTTCCAAGTCCTAACAAAGTCATTAGGAATGCAAGCAAGTTAGGTATTAGATAGTTCCATGTCAAATAATCTTATGTTAATTAAAGAACCATATATATAAAGAAAAGAGATTAATATTTTGCTCAAATATTATTCCTAAAGATACTAAAGCATAGAGATGCTGGTCACCCACCGTGTTCTGCACCAGCATGCAGCCTGTACTAGAAAGACAGTCTGATAAAAAGACAGGTGAAGAGGTGTTTCTTCTATAATTGCTGTACATGTACTTGTGCTGAAGTGACATCCTATAGATGCCGTGTTGATAAATGCTATAGAATGCACCTGGACACCCAGAGATAAGAAGACTGAGTAGATATGAATTCCAAATGGTAGCAATCCCTGAGGTCATTTTGCTAAAAGTCCTTTTAAATGATTGAATGATTAATGGATAGGGCAATCCTAGGAACCACAAAAAAAAAG
>NW_012137303.1:4614310-4642533 GCF_000956105.1 Propithecus coquereli
CTGAAGCTGATGGAAGTCATGATTTACTTTAGGTCTCAATGATAATGAACTTATGGAACTGAGTTTTGAGTTTTGGTCTTTGTAACACCAAAATCCAAATTGTTAACCAACAAAATGTTTTGCTTCATTTCTTAGTTTGTATTAACATAGCTTCCATTTCATGGAACAATAATCGGTTTGGATATTTGTAATACCAATCAGCCGTTGAGTGATCTACTAAGATCCTCTCACTGGAGTTTAGAAAATGCCTCCGCTGTCATAAACAATTCAGTGGCTATGGAGCCCAGTATCATAAACGACTTCTTTTCTTTGAATTAACCTTGGCTGTTTGCCTTTGTTTAAATAGAGCACAGTTGAGAGAAGCACTGTCATCTTAGGGAAAGTTCTGTGTGACATACAGCAGAAGGTGCTTGCGAAGAGTAGAAAGTAAAAGTGATCTGAATTCAAGCCAAGCTTTGAGGAATGAGAACCACGAACTGTGCTTGTAGATCCAAAGCCCCAGTCTAAAGTTTCCAAGAGTCTTGATTTAGAGGCATTTCCTATGTATAAACAAGGAGTCTGTTGAACACAGGAGATACATGGATGGACTCTGGGGGAGGGAAGGAGAGAGAAAGGAACACCATGAACTTCCACAAACACATCCACATATTTCAATGTGTACATATTTATGGAAAAACTATCAGTTGCCTTCATTAGCTATTCAAAGTAGTCTAAGAGACTCAAAGAAGTTTAAGAATGCCAATGTTATTTTTTTTTATTATGGAAAATTTTAAACAGACATGAAAGTAGAGATAAGAGTAAAAGAAACTGCCATGTAGCCAGCACCCAATTTAAAAAAGTGTCAACATTTTGCCAATTTTATTATCTGTTTCTCACTGCTTTTTGATTTTGTATTGTATTATTTTAAAGGAAATAATACAGACTCTCTGCAGTGCACACCAATTCTCCAGCATGTGTCTCTAGTTTCTCTGTCTTCCCCTGCATTCTAAACATTATTTCTGGGTCTCTGAAGGCTCCGTTTTCATCATGATGTTCCTTCAGTCAAAAATTCTGAACATACATAGACTACTTGGCATTCAAGACTTTTCAAAAACCATTTCCGGATAATATTTCCATTTTTCTCTCATAGAATATTCTAGAAACTTATACTCCTATCACTGGAAACTTATACTCCTATCACTCCTATCACTGGAACAGATCTGAAATGTTTACATGTTTAGGACTATGATTATCCAGGACTTTTTAGAATATCTTAATTCCATACTTCACCTTTGTAAATTTAATCCCCACTTACAGTACAACTGAAATCGCACTGTGCCTCTCCAAAAACCTTAGATAGCTACAAGGGATCTGACTCCCATGAGCTCCTCATACACCCATGTGTTTTACATGCATTCGGCATTTGGATAGTACAACTGTACAAGATTATTTCCGTATTTAGATAAAGTTTTAAACATCTTGGAAAATATATTACAAGGATCCATTGCTGCTAGTCAGAGAACAGCTGACTTTCAGGTCCTATTTCCGTTTTCTCAGAAGCTTTATACAGACTAACTCTAGTATACATCAGTTAAATACCATTTCCTGAGTATTTGGCCCATAGGTTTGTCAGTCTGAATAGCCTGAATAAGTTCTAGATGTTTACTAGAGCCACTCTATTGGCCCTGGTAAACCATTAGTAAACAGGAAAGGAAATAACAATTATTTAACGTGGAAACAATTGCAGAAGTTGTTTCTCATAACTTTTTTAGTCAAATCCCCATAACAACACAATAAAACAGATATAATTTTTGTCAATATTTTCATTGTCATTGTTATTATAATTTTTTATTTGGAGAAACTGACACTTGAAGAGAAGAAAAATCTTAGACAAAGTGCCAAAACTCTTAAGAGAAAGATGCAGACTTTGAAACAAGCTCTATCTGATGGAAATGCCTCTCTCGTTTCTCTGTAATATGAGTCTCCAAACATTCCATGAGGACACTATACATTTCTTCTAGACCTAATCCAAGCCACCATGGTGCCGTCATTCTATCCCAGACCCCACCAGCTTCCCAGACCAAGAGCAATGTTTGAGTCAATCAAATAATCAATATTTTTAATTAGTACACAAATGTGACCAGTTGACAGTGATCAAATAATCAGTTCTGAAGCCTGCTTTGTAGATGGCTAAGTCACTGACTAATATCATCACCTCCACCTCAACCAAAAGATTCTCTCCTCCCAACTTCTCTCTCTTTCCCTGTCCTTCTCCCACCTTCTCTCACTCACCTTTCCTCTTTGCCTTTCTCTTTTCCTTTCTGGATCCTAAATGGATTTCTCAGTGACCTATGGATAATTATAAGTTTTATTTCAGTGTGTATTCTGAGAACTTTATTTGCATGGTCAAATTGAAACCAACCAAAAGAAAGCCTGTCAGCTGAGTTCTGGATAAAAATACATTCAGAATGGTGCATATCTGCCTAGACCAAAGAGAATAGACAGGGATCAGGCAGCACCTCCTACTTCTCTTAGCATAAATTTAATAACTGGCCCTTTAACTATTTTTGTACAGCAAACTATTAATGGGGTTGGGCAGTTTACATATTAATTTGCAGAGTTTAGTCCAGTTAGAAACGAATACTGCAAAGTATTTTTTGACAACTTATTAAAAATTTAAGTATGCTTCCAACACCTCAGGCTACTTGATTTTTAAAGTTAAATTTTCTTCTGAAATAGCAATGCATGATGCCTGTCAAAAACCCAGAGCAATAATAGCTTTAGGCTACTTTCCAAAAATAAAATAGCAGTCTATATCAGTCAGCAAAGTGCTAGTGCCTTGTCGTACATGGCCTCCTTTAATGGTTGATAATTCCTGCAGCTGAAATTTGCCTGCAACTTGGCTAGAAAAGACGGGGCTCTGTGTTACAATATGAAGCAAATTGTACCTTCTCCATCGAGGTGACAGAACAAGAGTGGACAGCTTACTTTTAATAAGCAAATGGGTAAGAACATGACTTACCCTTTCCAAATGAGCAATAAAGCCATAACCAAAATATTTCAACATGAAATGTTTCTTTACTTCATTTCCTACTCATGGAGAAAGGGAAGATGAATCAGGAAAGAACTCAGAGTTCATTGAACATCCACTCTGTGCCGGAAACAGTACAAATTTCCTTACTCTGGTGACGTGGTGGGTTATGTCTAAAAAAACAGGGATTTTTTTTTTCTAGGCTTGATAACCTGTTGAGGTGGGGGAATGGAGAAGAAATTAAAAGAGAATAAATAAATATTCTCTTTGAAATTATGTTTCCTATTTTAAGAAGATATACTTTTAAAATTCTAGACCTGTGCCTCTCAACTAGGGATAGTACCATTACCGAGACAATGTTTGCAAATGTATGTGTGTAGGGGTGGGGGAGCTCGGTGTTCTTGGTTTTCCCAATAATTGGGGGTAGGGATACTCCTGATATCTAGTGGGCGCAAGCCAGGGATGCAGATTTTATTGCATTGTGCCAGACATGTCCACTCAACCTGTCAGTAGCTACCTCTGCCCTCAGCCCAGTGAGGAACACTGATCCCCACCATTTTCTGGGTATTTATTTTATGTAAATATGAAAAAGCAGCTTCTTTAATATTATTCTCATTAATATTGAGATAATGAATATCACATATTTCTTATCTTATTAGTGGTAATTTAATCTGAGTATGTAAAGAAGAATAGAAAGGATTTTTAATATTTCTCCCCCAAATCCAATAAAGTCAAATATCTATTATTATTATGACTATTACTACTACTACTATATTCTTATTGGTTGGGATAGTGTTCTGGAAACAGAATGCTCCCTCCTTGAAGAGATTCTATTTCTCCTAAAAGATATATGATTTACAATTGAGTTGTCCCTCCCACAAGGTAAGTGACTTGTTTATATACAGTATAGCTTGCAAGTCACCCTCTTTATTTCTTTTATTATTTTTGTGCAAAAATAGTCATGGCATATAGCGATATTTAGAAATGGTTTAAAACAACTCAGTTATTGTTAAAATAATGTACCCACCAACATCAAAGAAAAAAAGTGTGTCATTCTGCACGTGTGAGCTAGTTCTCTTCCTCCATGCCCCAGTGTCACCAGTAGATTCATACAGGCCTTAAAAAGGGAACTCAGAATAGCACTGGTGTGACTATAAGGAAAGGGGGCCATGCGAGATCAACCTGAAGTTGTCAGTTGCTTATATACTCTCTCTCTTCTTTCACAAACACCCTTTTCTGGGGGCAGAAATCACCAATTCATCGACTGCATGCTGCCAATAAGATCGGCCATGTAGAAAAGTATTTTGTCTCTCTTCTTTTTCTTTCTTGTTATTTATTCTTACTTTTTCCTTTTTCAAACAAACTGTATTTGTTCTGTGTAAAATATTTTACAACACTCCATGAAGAGTTTAAGGCCTTGGCTATCCCAAGCCACAGAACATCTTCAACAACTGACAGCCAACCTCCTTCCAATCTATTTTTCCATTAGGATTGTCTTTCTTGCTTTCCTTTCAACTTTGTTGCTCACTTATTTTTCTTTATGACTTCCTCTCAAGGTACGTTTATAAAGCAAATACCAAATTCATAACTGATTTTATTCCTGTATGTCCCTTAGCTTTATTGAATGAATGAAAAGATGAAGAAATTGGGCACTGAAGAAAACCCCTCTCTAAACACTCATAAAGCATTAGGGTATATAGAATTTTCTGACTTGGATTCATTGCCATGTCTGACAGAAGTTTGGAGAACTGAAAACTGCATAAAATCCTCAAGGCCAACAAAGTACCACTTGCCACATTAGGATTGCACTCGTTGCTACAAGTATTAATATAAGTGAACTCAACATCAAGGGATGGAGGATGGGTAGTCTTCTGCCTGCTGTACTACTGGGATTACTGATGAACCTCCCAACTGTAGCGTCCTAAACATCCCTTTCTCATACACTCACATCCAATGAAGATACCTGAAAGAACTATCTTATGATCTTAAACAATACTGGGAATGGAAAAAAAATTTAAATTTGCTTGCTATTTATAACTTAGAATTTTTATATCATGAGATGCAATCCAGTGAGCAGGATGTAATGAGTGGTTAGGGAACTCTTAGGAGAATATTAAACTGCAGAGTCCTTAAACAAAGGAGGTGGCACTTCTGAAAAAAGAAAGAAAGCAGACAGAGTAATCTGCAAGATCAGCAACATTCTGTCCATGACCAGCATGTCCACACTGTCTCTGTGGGTCAGATATCTGAACAAGAATTTTTAAATACACTTACATTTTTATTCAACTTCAAATAAATTCTGTATTTTGCTTAATGAAATTCTGGAAAGCAAATATTCTTAGGTGATGTGAATAATCATCTTATTTATTTTCTGAAATTTAGGATATTTTCTTGACAAGTTTACTTAATGAAAAATGAAATTCCTCAGTACTTATTTATAAGACAAATATTTATCTAAAGTGAATTATGGATTTTGTTTTGTTTCCATTACTTTCATCACAATTTCAGAGACTCATTTTTAAGGGAAAAAATTGTGGCCCAGAGCCAAGCACAGTCACACCTACCAGCACATTTCTGGCCTCCCAGAGGCAATGGAAGTCCCCAGCAGGTCAGGCATGGAGAAGGCACATGCTGGGTGCAAAGGCTGGGATCTCATGGGACCCATGTCCTAGACCTGAATATTCTGGTGTGAATGTACCCTCCCAAGTGCCATGTGGAATGATAATGGTAATAATATTAATAAACATTTTGACCATGTTGGTATTTTGTTTTTAAGTGTTTGTATGTATTTACTCTTTTAATTGCAACAACTCTCTCAGGAAAGTATTATTATTATCACCTACATTTTATAAAGAATGTTATCTCTTCTTCTGATCAAATTTTATAAGCAGTGTCTCCAAATATCCAGTACTTCTGAGTACTTATTTTGTGCGTGTGTGTGAGGGGGCTTGGTGCTGCCCATTCATCTATTCAAGACATTGGTATGACTCCATGTATTAGTTTGCTAGGGCTGTTATAACAAAGTACCACAAACTGGGTAGCTTAAAACAAAATAAATTTATTGTCTCACAGTTCTAGAAGCTGCAAGATTGAAATCAAGGTGTCAATAGGGCCATGCTCCCTCTGAAACCTGTAGGAGGATCCTTCCTTGCCTTTTCTTGCTTCTGGTGGAGTGTCTTCAGCCTTTGGCATTCCTTGGCTTGCAGAGGCATAACTTCCATCTTTGCCTTAATCATCACACAGAGTTCTCTCCACGTGTCTTCACATTGTCTTTCTTCTGCACCTGTTTGTGTCCAAATTTCCCTTTTGATACTGGAAATAGAGTCATATTGGATTAGGTCCCGCCTTAATGACATCACCTTAACTTGTTGAAATATGCAAGGCCCTATTTTGAGATAAGATCACAATCTGAGTTTCTGAGGGTTAGAACTTCAATATACCTTTTGGGGGCGGGGATACTGTTCAACATGTGACACTTGCTATTGTGGGAAAGGCAAGGATACGCAGATGAATCGGATGTGGTCCTTGTCATCAAGGGTCTCACAATCTAATTCAGTAGTCATGAAAGTAAATGGACAATTATTAATACAATACAGAGTGCCCAATACTTTGGTAAAGTGAAGTTCAGCTTACAAAGGAGGCTATAGGAGATTTGTAAAGAAAGACAAGTTGAAGAACACCTTAGGTAAGTCATGCAAAATAAAAATGAATTAGTCAAGTGAAAAAGTATCTGCAAAAGACAAAAGTGAGAATGCAAGAACATGATACCTCAGGAAACTTGTAAGGAGTTGAGCATGGCTGGAGCTTAGCGGGTGGGTGTGGAGGGGGAAGGACATGACGGGAAATAAAGCTGGACTGATGGGGGTCAAAGCCAGAAAGGGCCTTGTGCTCCATCAAGAGGATTTCAGGTTTGCTGCTAATGACAATAGGAAGATTGATGGATTTTTAAGCCAGATTCTGACCTACTAAGATTTGTGTGGGGTTAGGTATGAGAGGTAATTAGGAAATAGAAAGAACAGGACATAATGACCAACAGATGTGATGGAGAGGGGAAAAAACAGTCAAAAGGATGATCATCCATCTCTAATTTGGACAACTATATAGAGAACTGGATCATTCCCTAATATGCAAAATTTAGCCAAAAGATCCATTTGAGGGAGAAAAGATAATGAGTTCAGTCTGAGACACTTTGAAGAATCTGAGATGCCTGAGAAATCAACAAGTTGATTTTAGGAAGAAGCAGTTGGATCTGCAAGTCTGGAATGTGGCCCAGAACTAGATAAGAAAATCACCCACGTGCAGGGGTGGGGAGATCACATTAGGCGGGGCAGCAGAGTGAGAAGAAAAGAGGATATTAAAGAGACCTTAACTCGAACTCTAAACCCAGCTACTGCTTAATTTCGTAAAGATTGATTCCCAATCGTTACAACGATATGGCACACACAGATAATGAACATTTGTTTGCATGATACTTGAGACCAGAGTCAACTCCCTGGGGACTCCTGCTGTCCTTCACCCTCGGTCAATTCTGTAGCAACGCCATCTCCACCACGACTATAATCCCTTTGTACCACACCTGAGTACCAGGGGCACCTAATGGGCAGCTCTCAGACAAACTGAAACAATAATGAGGTGGGCAGAGGCAGAAGAGAAAATTCAGAAAACAGTAATGAACTAGAAGACAGTGAAGAGGCTCGAACAAGAGAAACAATTTATACTGTTAACTCTTCAGAAAGTCCAAGGTAATGACTGTAAACTGTTCATTCACTTAGGAACTAGGATCTTTGATGATCTTGACAAGATCGTGCTCTGTGGGTTGATGGATGCAGAAACCACCTTACATTGGATGAGGAACTGAATGAGAATGAAAGACTTGGAAGCCTTGTGATCAGATGACTCTTTCTAGTAGTTTTGTTCTTTAAGGAAGGAGAGACATATATGATTATTAAAAAGAAAAATCAGAGCAAATTTTTAAGTTAGGAGTATATTTATGTGCTGAAAGAAACAACCCAGAGGGAAGAGAGAGAGAATTTATGTTAGGTGAAAGAACAAATAACTGGTGTTAATGGGAAAAAAAAATCTAAACTCTGCAAAAGAATTTAAAGAGGTTTATTCTGAAATGAATATGTACGACCACCAGCGAGAACACATGGCTTCGAGAGGTCCTGAAAAAATGTGCTTGAGGCGGGTGGGGTACGGTTCGGTTTTCTACATTCACAGAGACAGGAACTACAGGTGAAATCATAAATCAATACATGGAAAGTGTACATTGGTTTGGCCCGAGGTGGGACAAGGTGGGACATCTTGAAGCAGGGGTTTACAGGTTATAGGTGGGTTCAAAGATTCTTTGATTTGTAATGGGTTAAAGAAATAAGGCCTTGTCTGAAGGCTTAGAATGTTTTAAATTAAGATAAGGAAGTCTTGCTAATCAGAGACAAGCCACTGGACATATACCTGCTCAAGTGATCTCTCAAGCAAATTGATGACCTGCAGGTGATTTAAACTTTGGTCTGCACGGTCTTAGGTCCTGTTAATAATTTAGTATCTTATTTGCTGATGTATGTCCCACTTCCCTTTGCTTCATGGCTAGGACCTCAGTTTAAATATTTTTCTGTGGTCCCCTTGGCCAAGAGGGTGTCCATTCAGTTGGTGGGGAAGGTGGGTCACTTAGGGTTTTATTTTAGTTCACACTGATAAGTCATCAGGGTTCAAATGAAACTCTTAGCCTTGGTTGGAGGAGGAGCTTATCCTGAGATATAACGACAAGAGGAACAGACGCAAGAGAATGCAGATACATTCACTGGACTGGGAAGCATGATACTCTCAGTGAAATAGGAGACTCAAAGAGAGTGATGGCCATTTGAAAAATATAGCCACATTTGTGGAAAATGGTAGTAAGAAATAAAGATGGGGGAAAAATATGGGATGGGTGAAGGAGTGTGTGTTGGATAATATTGATACACACAGGAGAGAAAAACTATAAACCAGGAGCCAAAGTCTGCAATGAACATGGAAGAGAGACCTGGAAGTCAGTAGATAATGACTAAGGGTAGGAAGGGTAACATCAGTGGAGGATGTCATTTTATTTTCCACTGAGATTGTGTCAGTAGTCAATCTAGAAGACAATATTGGAGCTCTAAGTCTACTAATTTTTGTTCTGTGTACTGTATTCTCTGGCTCTTCAGGAAAACAGTCACTACATTAAAATCCTGCTGGGCAAAAAGTGTGTGCGGGGAAGGATCAAAGCCATTCCTGGGAATCACCTGCCCTGGTACCACCTGTGAATGATGGCTGGGTAAGAGACAGGTATGTGGGGCAGTGGCTGCATCAGCAAATTGTCTAACTTTGGGCACTACCAGGAGCGCTCAAAGGACTTTACGCTCCAACATCAGGCAAAGCCCCCTTGGGTAACATGAGGACTTACTCTCAGCCAGTGAAGACTCGAGGGGCCTGTGCCCTCTCTGCCTCAAGGCAAAGTAAAACTTGGGTAAAAAACATCTAAAAGTGGAACTCAACTGTATTTGCTATTGCATAGACTTGCTTCCCATAATAAAACTATTAACTTCTAGAGAAAACATATTTTAGGAAGGGCTCTTTGCTACAGTGTTGCTGCTAGATACCCCAACAAAAACCTGGCTCTAAAAGGTATTCCTCAGGTGGTACTGAGTTCTTCCAAGAACCATCATAAACTGTGGTCTGAGGAGCAGCAGCATGTGCCTCACCTGGGAACTTATTAGAAATGCAGAATCTCAGACTTCACTCCAGACTTAATGTATCGAAATCTGCTTTTTAACAAGATCCCCAGGTAATTCCTAAGCACATTAAAGTTTGAGGAGTGTTGCTCTGAAAGAAATTGCTGAGAGCCACAGCGGCCAGGAGCTTCAGTCTGTGTGCTTGCTTGTTTGTTTGAGAGCACACATTAGGCTTTCATCCACCCTAACAACAACAGGCTCCTGATGGCCAATGAAAGCCAGCTGCCCTACAGGGAGATGCCCATCTGGGAGCCCCCAGCCAGCTGGCCAAGAGGCTTTGCCATTTGTATGCATGGTGGAGGGGAGGGGATGGAGGATGGAGAAGGGGAGGTAGAGCACAGGTGTGTGTGTGTGTGTGTATGTGTGTGTGTTGCTCCCCTTCCTCCTCTCCAAAATTCCTATGGTAGCCAAGATTATGATCTACAAAGGAAGCTTTAAAATGAATTTTTTTAAACTGTTTTACAAATTCCTGGTGAAGGGTGTGACCTTGGGAGTCCTGGACTATATCAGGTACAGTAAGACGGTAGGTCTCTTTCTACAGAATTTCTTCTGTGTGCCTTGTGCCCGTCCTTCTCAACTTTGGCCTCAGAGCATCCACTTCAACAGACTTACTGAATGTTAGAAAAAAGAATTTCATAGATGATTCTCACCAACAATCTTCTTGGTTCATTCATAGATTGCAAATGAACAGACTGTGCCTGAGTAAGTCGTACTCCCACTAAGTCTGGACATCAGGTTGGTTCCAGAGAAGAAAGGATTCCCCCAAATCTTCCTGGCATCAAAAAA
The DNA here is from genome assembly GCF_000956105.1 of Propithecus coquereli. Classification (NCBI taxonomy): domain Eukaryota; kingdom Metazoa; phylum Chordata; class Mammalia; order Primates; family Indriidae; genus Propithecus; species Propithecus coquereli. The sequence goes on from NW_012137303.1 coordinate 4,624,859, forward strand.
TAGAATCTCTTTCATGTCCTGATATTTTGACTGCCCCATCCATAAGAGGGAGAGACAGAGTTGGTGACTTTTTTTTAAAAATTTCAAGTTTGACCCTGTGACAAAATAATGCTTATTCAGAAAGTGTGGGACCCAACAGAAACCTCATTAAATGTAAAGGAAAGCTAGCATGTGCCTTTCCCTCTCATTTACACTAAAGCAGGTGAAATGCAAAACTATTACCAATAAAACTACACGTTGGCTGTTCTCTATGAATTAGAAGCTGTGTTTACCCCCAGTGCAGCTGAAGTTCAAATCTAGTCAAATCATATAGTGTGCTTTTCTCTGTTAACTAAACTCCCCTGCCATCCACCTCATTATCATGCTAAGTTGGAGGGTGGGAAGAGAAAGGTAAAGCTTAAGCCTCTGCCTATTAGTTTACTCCAGGGGGAGCTCTGAGCAGGAGAAATCAAGTTGAAGAACAGACCATCACACCATTCATTGTGCTAGAGCATATTGGAAAAGAAGACATATCTACAAAGGCCCTAAGGATTCACCTGAATCATGTTTAGAATGCCTTTTCCCCCTCAAATTAAAATTGAACTCTCTGATTTCGTCTCATTTTTAAGGTTATATGTGCCTCTATGTGGGCAAGTCTGTATGTCCTAATGTTTTGTTTGATTCTAGGTCCAAATGATAAGAAATGCTTTGAACTATTATTTTGATTCCTATAGTGAACAGATTAGATTCAGGTCGGACTCAACCAACCCCTGCTGCAGAGTACTTGCAATGCGCAGGATACACTTTACATGAACCCCACCGTATGTGCTGCATGTTTTATTTATGCCTATTGAGCAATTTCCCCAAAGATAGCTGTTATATTAAAGAACCAGGATTCCAGTGCCTTTTTCACTACATCAAACCTGGCAAGGCAAAGATTTCACTTCGTCGTAAGTCTGTTCAGGCCATTTGTATTTTTTCAGCATTAAAATAAATTAAGCCAGTTTTGAAGAATCCTAATTTTTCAGACACATAATGAAGTATAACAAATGAGTTCAATACCAATCTTGAGGAGATAGACATGTGTGCTTACACTCATACACACCCCGCTGTGAGTTTTGTGGCTGCTGGTGGTTAGTCAAAGGGGAGCTTTGTAAAAAGTATATGAATTGTTTTTAATAGTGATCACTTTGCAACAGGAAGCGTTTTTACTGGCGCTTATTCTCTCTTTTTTTTCTTTTTCTTAAACAAAGAAGAGATTGTTTATAGCAGCTCAGATATATTTTGCAACACATCATTAAAATGATCCAACCCAGGCAGCTCACAAGAGCCAATGTTTTAGGTAATGATGAACTTGTGATACACAGAAGCCAGACAGGTTATTCTGCTGATTCAGTCAGTTTTATGGGCCTGGAATACCCGTAGTTTTCTCCTAAGACAAAATTAATAGTTTTTAAAGCACCAAAAATATAAAGAGAAATATCTAAGACTCCAAGCAAAAGTATGTATCTCAATATATATTTCTATCTACAACAGAGAATCTAAAATGATAGTGGGAACAAACTACATAACCATGATAATTTTAAAGTGCAGTGTATACCTAGCTTAATTTTTCTAACATGTCACTAGTTTTAATTTTATAAATTATACTTTAAAAATTATTTGGGGGAAGAAAAGTGACTATTCAAAATGCCATCTCTTAAGTTCGCTCTAAATGTGAGTTTTGCATGCAATAATAAAGAACAGGCACCTAGACATTCAGTATTGTGACGTCAACTCAAACACTTCCCATCTCCAGTTTTGGAATAAATTGCAAATGTACATTACCTTGTGTACATCCTTTTTTTCTTTTCTGGCCAACAGATGGATTCTCCCTTCTGTTCCTAGACACCAGAGATATCATCAGCTGTTATGAACAAAGACAGGTTCCTAAATTCAGACCTTGAAGGAGAAAATCGTTTTACTTCACCTTTAGTAAGGATTTCATTTGTAAATGTTCCTGTCAATTGCAACATACTGAAGAAGACAATGACTGAGCACTGCAGCAAAGCAATGTGGCAGAAGGAAATTAGGCAGTGGCAGAGGCAGGAAATGCTGGGATTTGCCATCTATGTAGACATGAATCCTTTCAAGATCATAAATCTCTCTCACAATTTCATCATTGGGTAAAGGTCACCTACTTTTATATATTCAACCCAACCTTCTTTCCATTTAAAAAGACAGAGCTCAATTGCAAAATGAATGAGAATGTCTTGGAATATGGCTAAATTAAATTTCACAAAAGAAAGTGGATGCAAAATCATAAAACCCACTGAGAGAGAGAGAGACAGAGAGATCAAAGACAGCTACTCAAGATGAGCTTACCCAGAATTTTGTTCTGAGCAGTCCCTTCTGCTTTTATTGGTAGATGAAGAATTTGAGGCAGATAAAGAAACCCACAGGGCAACAGGTGAGAGGCACAGCAGAGTCCTCTGAAAGTTACAAATGTGGCATAGAAATTCCTTCTGATTTTGGAGAAAAGAGTCTTATCTTCCTGAAATCTTGGGAATACTTCTCTGGCCTCTTTTTATAATAATGTACCTACATAGTCACAATTAGTTTTCTTCTGGCAATTTTAGCCCATGGAAATTTTTATAATCTTTTATAGTCTTTTTAATTTACACTGCTAAGAAATATATGACTGTGCACATGAATGGTTACATTTTTGAATCCATATGGTAAGATTTAGAATTTATCCTTATTAATATTAGTGTTATTTCATTGAGACCAGTTGCTGTGTAATGCAATGAATTTGTTATTTCTCCCAGTTTCAGGGCATACACAGTATAAGTTTTCCAAGAGAAGGTTGGGGTGAGGCAGAGGCTAAAATAAAGTATTTTAGATTTGACATTTGTATTAGGCTAAGAAAGATTTTAATAAATGAGCATGGCAGAGAGGGTTATATTTTTGTCTTATCCTACTGTATGCTTTGCTTTTAGCTGTGCACCACCTCCTTCTCCAACACCCACCAAAACATATCTTACACATAATGGTCATACCTGTGGGATAGGAACAATAAAAACACAGAATGTCAGCACAAAATGTCAGCGGCAACACAAAGAGCCTGACAAGGGTTATCTTTATTATTTTACTTTATGTTGTAGACTGTAGGCAATTTGAGAAATTCAAAAAAAAAGAGAGTAAATTGATTTGTGAACTAAAAGTCTCATATATAAATAAAGGAATTTTAAAAGGTACAGAATGATTAAAACACAGAGATTCTCAACCAGGGTGGTATCACTCACCCACCCCTAACTTCTACCCAATTTATTGCAAAATGTGACGGTTTAGGGGAGGGGATTGGTATGAAGATAAATGGAAGGTGGTACTGACCTTTGATATCAGGAGCAAGGGACAGTAAACATCCTGCAGATTTTCAGGCCTACCAGACAAAGAAGAATTATCCTGCCCCAAATGCCAATATCAGTCCCATTGCAAAACAATGGTAGTGGTTAAGAGATTTCTTCAAAAGCACACAATGTATTGTGGAGCCAGGAATCAAACTCCGTCTCCATTATCACATACAGAATGTTCACTGCTTGAGGCTTTAAAATCCTGTATACTTACTTGCACAGTGAGGCATTTTATAAAAAATTTTATAGAAGTGGATTTATTTTTAATTTGCAGTTTTCCTTCTATTTCCTATATTGCTTACTTGGCATTTAACTTGTACTAGCCAGTAATGTCTTGTTCTACAAGTAAGAATTTGGACAATATAAGAAACTGAGAGTTCTAGAAGTTACAGTGTATTGGAGCATGGACTTTTTAAGGATATAAATATTAATAAATGTTATTTTCCCAAGTAAACTGTAAGAACTTTGGGGGCAAGCCCATGTCTGTTATTTTGTTATAACTTTAGTTCCAAGCACAATGACCTATACGATGTAGACATTTAACTCTTTAATTATGAGGAAATAAAGTGTATGTGTAGGTTGGGAGGACATTTTTATTGTAAGGCATATTAATTATTATCCTCTCTAATAAGATTATGTCACTAGACAGGATTCTGGAGAAAATATTCCTTGATTCAGACAACATGAATGATGAGGGAATCCTACCAAATTTGAAATACTTGGATTCTGCAGATTTCATGGGAAAAAAAATTTGATGTCAAATATGCACACATCTATAATCACTTTAAAATAAAAAGTTAAAAAAACATGCACACAAATAAAATAATGGGCTTTATTTTTAAATATATATTTTAGTTAATAAGAATATATATAAACATACTCCATATGTTGAAATTTATGGTTTGTTTGAGTTCTGCCAAGGATTTGAAAGTGGAGCTGTATTTTGCTCTCTTTCTTTCCCCATTGATTAATTCACCAGGTGATGTCAGGCAAATCCCTCATCCTTCCTGAATGTCGACATCTTCACTTTCACTAATACATCTTGGGAGCCAGGGACGTGGAAATCTATACACTTTCAGATGGTGTCAAAGAGCATAATAATTTTCAGCAAAAGAGGAACTATACCTTTTATTTTATTACCGACAATATACCATTGAATATTTTTTAGGAAATTGGGGTTTATTTCATTCATGTTGATTATTTTAGGGTTTTTGTATGTTTTTGTCTTCATCTTATGAGTTAACATACTGCCAAAACTTACATCACTGAGAGGAATTGTTCTAGATCAAGCCTGCAGGCAACACTCCTACTTCATGTTCAATGTTCCTTTGTTTCATTATAGTATGACCTCAAGATTTCCACAGGGTCACATTAAGCCAAAGTCATAAAGTTGGGAACTATGATAGTTTTTTTTCTATGTAGATCTCTTACTAGTCACCTATATCAATGTTCCATTGGTAAAATTTAATTTAAAAGATGAACCAAACAGAAAATTAGCAGGGGAGTAATGATTAATGAGGGTGCAAAACAAATACTACCTAGAGTTTTCAGCATCTCAGCTAGCTATAAAACAAAGCCTACTCTATAAAACATAACTTACATAGAACCTTTGTTGTCTTTCCTCTCATCTCTATTTCCCCTTTTAAAATTAATTTTATGCAATAGCGTTGGCTCTTTTAATAATAGCCTCAGATGCCCTTATGTTTTTCTTCTCTCTAAACCACACTAATTCTAAAAATAAACTGACAAAACCACACAAAAAATGGAAAACTCAAAACATATTTAAAGACTTACTTCAAGGAGGACAGAATGATGTGTTGATCCCTTGAGATAGCTCTGCCTTAACTGCAGTAGAAAAAGCAGTAAAGGCAAGAGTGGGTGAACTGGAGGAAAATTAATCTTATATCTGTGATGTCTTGGGCAGTTGGAGCTCAGTTTTATAGGATAAAGTAACATCACTTGAATTACTTATAGTAGTGTCATTTCCCCTGACATTTTGGTTATAGCCCCCAGTCTACTCGTATGGAAACCCATCAGGGCTATTTAGTTATAACCACCAAACCACCACTCACTTTTACATTCAAACTTCATCTATATAGCTAAGATTGCATAGTTGCATAGAAAAGGTTATGTAAGCCCATCCAGGTTAGCTCAGGGCCTAGAGTAATAGATTTATTCCTAAAGGTGAAAGGTAATAGGGAAGGACATACTAGATTTCAAGTTTCCTGACTTTTATAAGTTTGCTTCCAGGTAGCCTGAAGTGAAAAGATTCTTTGAGATAATTATGAACTTCAGGTATACAAAATCTCAAGACAGTATTTAATATATTCTTGTTAAAACAAAAAAACCACTGTTCGTTGAACATTTGGAACTATACTGTACCTTAAAATCTGCTAAATTTGTTTTAACGTATATCAAAGTATTGAACCAAAAAACATTTGTTGATATTCTTTATTTTCATATGTGCACATTCTAAGGTTTGAATTTTAAACATTATTTGTACATCTTATAGCAGAGATAACTGTTCTACAAATATTTAACTAATTTCACATCTGTTTACTTTCATAAAACAAAATGTGGTGAGTTGAAAGATACTTATTTTTTGATACATAATAGGGATGAGCAACCAGTTACCTTGTATTAAGCCAAATCTTTGGTTAAAATCATAACTCCTTCATTATTCCCATGTGAACAAGATGATATGGCAAGATTTGCCACTGACAAAATTCACAAATAGGTGTTACAAATTATTTTGAACAAGATTCTACAATGGCTACTTCAGAGAATTTGACAATGAAAATGTACTTAGTATTAGACTTTGCCTAGATTATACGGGCAATTAGGACGTCAGTTGTAGTTCTAAAGGTAGAGGTTGCGCAATTGTGAAAGTTTGGCATCCATCTGGTCGCCTTGAGGAAAGAAATGGAGTGAAGCCAGTACTCTGTGGTTGCAACCAAATTGTTGTCTTTCTTGGAGTTTCTCATACCAAATTTTTCCAAGTAGTGACTCCAAGTTTTAGCAAATATCTACTAACTCTCTCAGTGAAAAATTTTATAGTATAGAAAAAAAGCATGCTTTATTCCCACCCCAATCTCCATGAAAGTGTTTAAATTTATATATCCAACATTCATCTTGAACTTTCCATATTGGCTTTTGTCCTTGATGATAGGAAGAATGTTATCATTAACATTTGATGCATAGAGGTGGACTGAGGTTAGAATTTTTCTTGAACAAATGCAAGGGAATTAAAAGTATTATCTCTACTGATAAAAGTATCAAAGTTTCTTTTATTTGGATGAGTGATAATTGAATGACAATATTTCTGAATGCCTATGTAGGTTGTTTAAAAACAATAATATTTCTTAAGCTTAATATAATAATGAAACATTTCCTTCTTATTAAATGTTTTTAAAATTAACATACAAGTATATTTGTTAGATCATTCTGTGTGCCCCCATTGCATTGTTACAGCAAATGTTACAGCATGTGGTTCTTAGGACAAACCCAGCAGCACATGGAGAGTAGGAGAATCAAGGTTTATTCACCAACTGGCTCAGAGGGGTCTCGCCACCAAATTCTGAGCCCCATCTACCAGGTTTTTCCCACTTTTATTAGGTTGGGGTGGTCCAAGGGGTGGGGTCTCAGGGGGCTTAGCCAGGTAATAGGTTAGTATTGGTTTGATGAGGGCCTTCCGAGGGGTGGGGTCTCAGGTGGCTAATGCACCAGGTAATAGATAGGGGTCTTCCTTATCAGCATATTTTAAATAACCCAGTCAACTTTGAGGAACTTAATAAGTCACCTAACTCTTTTTAAATGTGAATTTACTAGTTTTAGTTCATTGAATCCACAAAGGGTTAGAAGATCTTTATAGCCTATCTCAAAATAAAACAGAATTTCAATACCATCTCTTGTTTTGAATACTGTTTTATGGGTTACCAACAATGAACTCCGTAACATATTAAAGTAGGCTAAATCTTAGATCAGTACATTTAAAAGCTAATAAAGTTGCAAATACTTTTAAGGCAGGTAACACGGATAATGTTGAATGTAAGTAGGAAATAAATAATTAGATATTTTTTTAGTCATGGGTCTTCACTCAGTCCAATAGTGGCCTAATTCTTTGAAAAGTAAAGGAAGGGTGGGTCAACTGAGATTTGTTAATAATCATTTTAACAATGGGTAATCAATTAGGTAGTTTATATATATTGTCCCCAAGATTCTTTACAATGACTTAATAATAAAGTTACCAGATTATGTATTAGTTTCCTATTGTTGTTGTAGTATATTATCACAAATTTAGTGAGTTAAAACAATCCAAATACATTAATTTATAGTTCTGGAGGTCATAAGTCTAAAATGGGTCTCACAGGGCTAAAATCGAGGTGTGGCAGGGCTGCCTTCCTTCTGGAAAGACTAGGGGAAAATTCCTTGCCTTCCTTACCTTTCTCAGCTTCTTGAGGCTTCCCACATTCTTTGGATCCACCTTGCAAACCAGCATTGGCATCACTCCTAACTTCTCCTCCATTTTCACATCCGCTCGCTCCTCCTCCTCTGACTCTTTGTCTTCCTTTTTAAATTTATAATGCCTTTGTGATTGTATTAGGCCCAACCAGACAATCCAGGATAATCCCCTCACATCAAATCAAGATCCTTAATTTAATCACAATCTGTGAGATCGCATGTAAAGCAACAGAATCGCAGATTCCAGGGATTAGGACATGAATTTACCTAGGTAGGTGTCAGTATTCAGCCTACTGCAGACTGCATTGTAGATGACCAAGGTCCCAAAATACAAGGCAGAAACACATGTAGAAAATTCAGCTGGAATTGAAATAAAATATATGTGAGTAGAAAATGTAGGTGCATCAAAGTTCAAGCACATCCTATTATGTCCTCTTGATGACTCAGATATATAATTAAAAGATCTATAAGTCATTTTTAGATTCCTTAATCCAATGAACATGTATATTTCAAACACTATTTTTCTCATTATGAACAAACAACATGTTTTGTTTAGATTTCTGTCAAAATGGTTTTTTTTCCCACAAATACTTTGAACATTTTATAACCAATGGCCATTTTCACCCTAAGTTGGAAAACTAAAAGGAAACTTTAGAGATACCACTGTAACATAAGTGGGTCATTTGGATGTAAAATTGTCACAGTGAGGGGATGGATAAAAATATTTTATTAATAATTTTGAGAATCATAACATTCTAGTAACCTTTGACATATCACTTTATTCTGGAAATTTTGACCTTTGACTCTGTCTCCTTCTCACTCAAGAAAAGGAAAAGAAAGGAAGGCTTGCACATTTGCCATTGCCTATTGTGATTCAAAGTTATTTGGAACAATAGCCAGTTAAGAGAGCTGCTGCTTGAGGATGGCCTGTCCTATTGGCCTTGAATGATCACTGTGGGGTGTTTTTCTCTGACTGTCCTAAAGGGTAAATCAGAGTTTATCAGTCTCATTAATCCAGGCTTCCACTGGGGCCTGGGCAAAAAGGTTTAGAATGTGATCAGTATGCAGCTTTCATGACCTTTCCTTTGAGTAAAGATCTTAGCAAGGGAGGGAAACCTCATGTAAGTCTCCACCTCCACAGGAGGTGGTTTTCTCATTCCTATTTGGGGATAAAAAGAATTATATTGAAGTCAATTCAGCAGAGAGAGTGAAAAGGTCACTGTGACTGTATTCCCATCCAGGTGTTCTCAATACAGACTGAGTGGGTCCGCCTTTAATTTTCTGTTCCTCCATGTATTTGACATGGCTGATTTTTTATTAACAAGTATGGTGGATATCTTTATCACTTTTCCAAAAAAAAAAAAATAATCTTGATAAACAGTCAAAGAGGAAGGATTGGCATTGGATGATTAGGTAATGTCTTTAATTCACTGGAGCTATCTTTTTTTTATACTTAATATTTTTATTGAGACATACAGTAAAATATGAAGCAGGGAAATCAAAGTCTTTTGGGAGTATAGTTGAGGGTCAGATATGTAGAACAAAATCAATGAATTTCCTGCATCTTTTTTTCCATCCGTCTCTGAAAATGTCATAGCTTAAAAGAATAAATTCTTATTTCTAATGAAGTAGAGTCCAAAGATACGGAATGTAACAGAAACAAAAATGTCCTTGGTTGGGAGTAAATCTAAGACAAAGCCAACTGTTTTCTATATGTGCTTTCAATAAAAACACAAAGTAGGTGAAATCAAATGGTTATATCACATGAACGCTTGAAACTTATGTGAATCTTGGCAACATTTAACATCAACTATGACTAATAAAAGATGCCACGGTTTTGTATCACTGAATTTAGGTTTTATTTCACTCAGTAGGAATGACTTCTGTTGTTAGGCTGACCTTCTGACAATTGCATAGGTATCCATAGAAGATTATAAGCAAATGTTTTTGGGTCCTTCTATATTACTCTCACTTTAACAAGAAGTGTGGTTGTGGGATCTCACATCCTTTGGAACAAGCCAAAAGGACCTTACTAGTATAGCCATGAATATGCTATAACCGTTGAATGTTGTCATGTTTTCTCTTTAGTTTGTTGTATCCACAGACACACACATACAACCTAATTTTGGATTTGAGGAAATATCTAAGTAATTACAAGATTGAGTGCCCTATTTACAATTACTAGCTGAATCATACTCGATGGTGATAAAATGCAAAGAGTATCATTTTTATTTTGTAAGAATTAGCAGTCTAGAGTGGGAGAAAAAAGCTTGTACATTCTTATTTCTCTTATATACAATAAATGCATGGAAAAACTTGTAAAGAAAAGCTATAATGAATGAGCTATATCAACAAGATGAAATGAATGAGCTAAGCTGAATAAGGAATTCTATTTTAAGATAGCAAAATACAAGCAGTAACATCAACACAATCCCTCAGTATCCTGGAATCTTTCATAGTCTTAAATGTTTGCCCTGTGACGTTTTACCTTCTGGATAGAAACATATCTCAGAGTTTCTAAAAGTCTTGCCTTGTGATTTTTGGGTGCTCATTATTCATGCCTCTTTCTTCTAATAATCTCAATCTTATTTTGAAATCACTCTAGTCTCTGAGTCTCTGATGGGCTGACCAATGTTCTCACTCCATAAAGGGGTATGAGACTCAGGACTGAGCAATGTTTAATCCACTTTGTGACCACAGTAATAGATTCAGGTACTGCTGCCTGGTTGATGTCATTAGGACTTTTCTTTTCCTGAAATCACTGAATAAGTGGCAGTAGTGTGTGGGTAAACCAGCTGTAGGAGGAAGGTTAAGGAATGGAGTACACAAGTGGAAACCCTGATTTGTAGTGTTTGCTGACTTCCCATGGAGCAAATACCTTGGATGATTTCAAGCTACCAAGTTGACACTACTGAATATGAATTTTTTTGATCCTCCAAATCTTTTGGTCAGTATCATGCCCTCGGGAATAAAATTTGCTTTCCTTTTAGGCTATTATATTAACTTGTTGTGCAAAATACATTCTGTGGATGCCTAACCCTCTAAGTGAAATGACCCTCTACTCACTGCCCCTGAGGAAGAAATAAAATAGTCTTGTATGATGAAATCTCTTCTCCTCCTCCAAATGGTTAGGCAGGAGCAGGTGTTGACTAAGAATAATCAACTTACTAGCTATACAGAAAGTATGATATAGTAAGCTAGGCCAATACAATTCACTTGCTCTGGGATTTCTATTGAGAAGTAGAGAGAAAATCAAGCAATTGGTTGTCCTTGCCTAAGGTCAGAAGAGGCATAGAGAGAGAAGTCATGGGGCAGTGCTGGGGCTTAAGGTAGAGAATATGGCAAACTTGAAGCTACACAAGCATAGAAACTCAGAAAAAAGAGACATCAAGATACAGAGTCTCATTTAATCAGAGAGATTAACAACTGGCTGGGTAACAACTGGGTAACAACTGGCTCCTAGACCTCCAGTTAGTTCTCCTCACAACATTCTTATTCCAGATTTGGACAACTTATACTCTTAAGAGAAGCTCTCTTTTTGTTGAGGTTACTTCGGTGAGAACTTTTTTAATTGGAAAAAAAGACTTTAGTTAAACATTTAAGCAAACAAAAAGACTTTAAGTAAAACAAATTTGTACCAGGAATGGGATTTAAGCAAGAAGATATGGTGGGGTAATTAGAATTACTTAGGCCATCACAGTGGCTTTGCTCTTGCAATGAAATGCTGATATTTCGTGCTATGTGATGCAGCTAATAAAGCCATAACCTGTGATTTCTGGAGAAGGAAAATATTAGGACTTCTTTCACTACAAAAGAAATTGGGCAGCAAGATAACACCCTGAGTTACTCATCCTGTTAAATATCTTGCCATCCAAAGATAAATGGCTTTGCAGTACCAGCCATAGGAGCCGCATGTTTCAAGGTTAGTGAATTATTCTAGAAAATGAAATATATGTTCAGGACTAGAATAAATGAATGGTGCTGGGCTCCAGGTGAAGGTTTCCTCCCATTTTTCCCTTTCATAAAAGTTAGCTATTGTGACAGTTCTAGGTGTTTCCCACTATTGTATTTCAGTTATTTAGTGGTGTTAAGTTGTGTAATTTACAGATTGCAGAGAGGAGACAAATAAAACCCGAATGTATTTCAATGGTACTATTTAAAATAACAGCTAACTTTCTTTGTGCCAAATATTCTTCTAAGTTCTTTAATGTGTAGATTCACTTAATCCTCCCAAAAATCTAATAAAGTAGGTGAGGAGCATACTCACTTTATAGATTAGGAGGCTGAGGAATAAAGAGGCTAAGATATTAATTGCCCAAATATTAAATATTAGAACCAAGTTTCATAGCCAGACAGTCTGGCTCCAGACCGATGGTCTTGACCATTACGCAGTGGACTCCAATATCATGAAGCAGTGTTTGATGTGACCTTTTCCCATTGCCTCTGGAGGCAGTAGATGGTGTTGACACAAGATTAACAGCATCCTATTTGTAAGGTGTCAGTATATTTACATGCATGTGATAGATGGAATGTGTCAGATGGGGACAACTTTGAAATTGGATGAATGGAATGTAGGCTGTTTGCTCCGCTGATTAGCAAAAGCTAAACTCTATTAGACATGTCACATATCTTATTCACCATGGATACATTCCTTACCAGTTAAACTGCTTCATAAAAATCTTATTGCACAGGTTTTTACCCCCTTAGCCATCCCCAACTGGACCAACAATGGGAGACTGGACTCCAAAGCAGCCAATCCAAAAGCCGATGAGGAAACTGTGTTGTGGCCTGGCTTGCAAAAGATGAGCTCAGTGAGATTCTCTTGAGAATCAGAACTAGGAAATTCTAAGGGAATGAGTCAGTTAGCAGCAGGAACCAAAGTTAAATGTTTTAGAAATTAGCCTGGAAAGATACTGATGGGGTTTGCCAGAGTTATGAGGTAACAGAAACTATGAGTAAGCAGAGCAATTAGGTAGAAAAAAAGTAAAAGGTAAGGAAATTTTTTACTCATTGGACATGAAAATCAGGCATGTGGAGAGTATTTGAGTCATATTGTTGCCACAGCAGAGTGTAAAATAAAGACCCCCCAAATTATTAATGTTGAGCTTTCTAGAAGTATCATGCATCTAGGAACACCTTTCTCTTTGGAGACTCCATTAAAAGCTAGCCATCTCAATAGAACCTTGTCCTGTTTACCTGAGATTTTTTTTTCTTGTAAACAAAAGCTACTTTCTGAGACAATAAAGATGTGTTCAGAATCATTCAGAACCCACTTTTATTGTTGTAAGTAGTAGCTTCTAGTAGCTAATATTTCATAGCTTCTTCAAGACTAGGATTAGTACCTCACTCTGGGATTCTGTCAGTGACAATTTAGACATTTATTAGAATGTCACTGGCATGTGACAATCTTTGAAGAAGTATCCTTTGTTATTTAATGCTTTGAACTTGTCTGGACTTCAAAGAACAAAAGCTAGCCAAATTAGAATAACGGTTAGCTGCACAAATAATAAAAAAATGTGCTTTTTGCATGAAATAGAACTTAAATATGGAATCAAAAGAGAAAAAATTCTTGTAAGAATCTATTTATGGAGAAACTGGAAAAATATTTGGACTGATTTTAATCATTTCCTTGATTCCAACTTCTCTACAGTAAATTAAATAATTAAACAGAATAATTCATTTATTTTTCAAAAATAATGCAACTGATATCTTATTTTTGTTAACATTTCAGATCAATGTCCTAAATACCATTATAGTATGTTAAATACTAAGTTCTTTGTTCACTTTGACTTTTCTCTTTTTGGGAAGCTACACCTATGTCATTCTCTCCAGATATTTTTTTACATCTGGCAGTTAGCTGGTTATCTGTGGCATTCCTTTAGACTTACATTACTAATCATGTAACCATATCACCTGAATTTTTTTAGAATTCTATTTTAAAGTTTGTAATTAATGGTGATTTATAAATTAGGAATATAATCTTAAAACAATTTATACAAAATTATAAGTTTTTTTTTTTTTTTTGGAGACAGGATCTTGCTATGTCGGTCAGGCTAGAGAGCAGTGACATAATCATAGCTCATTGCAGCCTTGAGCTTTGAACTCCTGGACTCAAGTAATCCTCCCACCTCAGGCTCCTGAATAGCTGGGGCAACAGGTGTGCACTACCATACCTGGCTAAGTATTTTACTTTTTGTGGAGACAGGGTCTCGCTGTGTTGCCCAGGCTGGTCTCCAACTCCTGGGGTCAAGTGATCCTCCTGCCTCAACCTCCCAAAGTGCTGGGATTACAGGCACGAGCCACTTGGCCAGGCCTATAAAATAATTTTAAATCAAATGTCTCATTTTCTATTGTGATAGCTACCTTTTGAAACAACATGGTGTTTATTACTATTTTCCATTCAGATATATTACTATTCATAGTTTCTGTTGCAATTGACGGAAACCTAAACACAAAATGAGCAAAACAATAATGGAACTATTAGATGACTGAAAACGTCAAGTGGTAGATCTGGTTTTAGGCAATTCAACTGGCACTCTTCATCTCTTACTTTAGAATTCTCTGGTTCCATCATCCTCCACGGGTTGGTTTTCCATGCAGGTGAGTTTTCTAAGTGGCAGCACAAAGGCTGCAGCAGTCACAGGCCTCAGATCTGCCAACCTGACCATCTGCTCATCCACCTATTTGCTTGACCTGACCAAAGGGCATTTTTCCCCCCAACTTTTATACTGAAGTCTTGGGCCTCTATCTGACTGGACCAACTTAGGTCAAGTGTGGACTCCTGAAAGAATTATCCAGATACCACACACTGGGCAGTACAGGCCTGGAGTAGGCGCTTGTCACTGAGCCATTCATTGTGAATATTGGATGGGTTTAAGCTGAATGGATGAAGTCAATTGCCCCCAGAGATGGGGCAGGGGAAGGTGATCCCATCCCAATTGTATGGCTGGTACCCCATGGGAAAGGGACAGTGGTATGCTGGGATGGCTACTTCCACAGGTGTGCTATAACAGGTGAGGAGGCAACCAAAATCGTGGACTCTGAGAATATGGTTTGGATTTCTGCTCCCTGCCTCACATCTATAAGACGTAAAGCAAGTCATTTCATCTTTTTAAGACTCTATTTTTTCAACTTGTAAAGCAAGAATAATACATACTAATACCTATCTCTCAAAAAGGGAATGAATGCCTGACAAGTGATTTTGTAAACTATTGTTCTATGAGCTTAAAAAACTTCATTTATTTACTATGGTTAATGTCATGACTATTATTATTTAAATGAAGTTTTTTAACTTAAAAGTACAGAAATACATCAGACATTTAATAAGAACTCTGAAGCCTTAAGTATTTCTTACAAGTGAATCAAGTGGTTACGTAGACATTCAATTTTACCAAGATTTTCCAGTGTGTTTTGTAACAAAGTACAGAAATTTAAAATAGCAATTACTAAGATACAGATGATCCTGTACTCAAAATATTTGGGAACTGTTAAGTTAAGCAAGAGTAAATTGATTTCCTTGCAATAAGACTTTCCAGAACCTTTAATATGCTAATATTAAGTGTGAATCTTTACAAAAGTATTCATATTATTGCTGAATTTGTCATATAAATTTTATTGTAAAATCATTTAGGAGGGATGAGAACTAGAAAAGTCATTTTCAATTTGAGGCAATTTTCCCCCCAGGAAACATTTGTTAATGTGTGAAGAAAGTTGATTGCCACAAAAGTGGAGGGGCCATTGTCATCTAGCAGTAGAGTGCTAAACATCCTACAATGCGCAGAACAGCCCCCTACAACAAAGAATTATCCAGCCCAAAATGTCACTAGTGCCATAGTTGAGAAAACCTATTTAGACTAACATTATACGAAATTAACTTTGGGAAATACTGATTGTACAGTTGATGCCAGATTTCCTAACTTGAAAGAATAGTGTAATCATCTGATTTTCTAATATCTCACCATTAACTTGACCTTTATCCAATGTGAAGATACATACATTAGTACCTGAAGTATACCAAAACAAAGCATGGTTAAATCTTAAATTATGTACAAAATATGCCTAACAGGGTTATGTAATAACTTATATTTATTAAAATTATGCAAAACTTTATTGTTATGCTAAAACTTTGATCTATTATTAAACATTTTATATGAAATTGGTCAAATTATGCTTCTCAAATAGCAGCCACTATGTACTAATCCATCACATTTTGAAAACCACTTGATCCTTTCCACACAACTTTTGCATCTCTGTTCTGATTTCTTTTATCTTCATCACGTCCTTGAGGCAAATTGATTAGATAAAATTACCTGGGCTTTTAAAGAGGAATTTTTTAATGGTTTAGTACAATTTGATTCTATTCTGAAAATCTGATAGAATGATTCAAGTAGGTAGTTTTCATTAATTTTATAAGTTCCTTTTCAATACAGTTTGGTCAATTGCTCTGCATGAAACTTTAGTCTATATTTAATAATAAATATTATTTACAACATAATATTATTTAAGAATAAATACTTGATACTAAAACAAAGTTTTCTAAGATTTAATCTATTAGATTAAAATAACAAAAACTTAAGAACCAAAAGTTGAATAAATTCAGGGGAATGGAATCAGAATTGAAACTTGCTAAAAATTCTATGTAAGTGAGTATCATTGCTTTTAATACTGTAATAGTCCAATGAGTTTGTGATTATTTGGTCTTTCTCTGACTGGCTTATCTAGGAAATCCTGCTTTAACATAGACATAAACCTAGACCTGTAAAGACAAACAAGCAAACAAGAACATCAACAACAAAAACAAAACCCTGTGACATCTCAGATTTTGTCCTCATCCTTCCAAAGCCAAATCACGCAGGGAAATTGAGGTCACAGAAAAATTTTACACGTGGGGCAGCCTAAGCCTAAGCCTAAAGGACTTGACAAACTTAAGTACCAGAGTCAGGTGTAAACAGTTCTGCTGATTTTTACTCCACAGATATATTGCCTTAATTATGGAATTCCTAGAGCACAAGACTAACTGGGGAAATCTTTAAGGAAGCTGCTTATCTTTGTCTCCAACATTACAAAGTAGAAAGGTAAATACATGTCAAACAAGATCATTAATCACTCTCATTTTTTTCTTTTCTTTTCTTTCTTCTCCTTTTTTTTTTCCTCCCTAGAATTACATGAGTAGCAGGAAGAGTAGGTCAAGTGAGGTAACAGGTCTAATTAGGAAGCAGTATATTCACGGGGCACATCCCAGGACTGTAGTGGAAATTCCCTAACATTGTTATTTAGGAAGGCAAAGCTATCTGGCTTAGACTTACACAATTTGCTGTATCCAGCTTTTGTTTGCAAACCTGAAAGGACAACAGTGACGTAATGTTATTTTACTCACCTAAGCATCACTTGACTTTTTAAAGCTCCTGTAGGTTGGTAAGCTCAGTCTCAGGGGATCAGGAGAAGAAATCCTTGTGATTTGTTTTAATTAACCTAGTTCACTCACCTATTAATATTTATAAAGATTACCTATCAATAAAGATATGTATGTATGTGTATATTTGTGTGTGTATGTACATATAGATATCTATTAATATTTTCATTCTATTAAAGGGAAGAAATGTAAAATAAACTTATTATAAAACAATATGTTAGTTTCATTTTTAATATGTTTTTCTTTAATATGTGGACACCTCTTCAGATGAAGTCCCTCTAAATTTAAGTGCATGGGTATAATTGTTAGTTTGCCAAACACATAATAAGTCTTCTGTTTTCTCTGTATTTTCAGAATGTTGGGACACACTAATGTATATACTGTGATCGCCTTTTTGTCTGCCTCCCATTCCATATGATTTAATATTCTTA
>NW_012137303.1:4646138-4647955 GCF_000956105.1 Propithecus coquereli
GAAAGCCACTGAAAAATTTTGAGCAGAGGAGCACAAATGATTTGATGGGTTTTTTAAAAACATGACTCTAGCTTCTATGTGAATAAATGCCTATAAGGAAAAAATAGCAGAAACAAGAAGCCCAGCTACAAAGAATTGTCCAGTGAGAGATGCTTCCATTTGGGTTTTAGGAGTGGACAAGCTGAGAGACAGTTGCAGGACCAGCCTCACTGGCATCTGGCCTCATGGGTGCGCCACCTCCACGGCCCCACAGGGTCTTGCACTCAGAATGGCCCCACACTTGGGTTGATGCTCTGCGATTGCCATCTTGAAATTCTTCATAACTTTTGAACAAGGGCCTATACCTTTTTACTTTGCCCTGGGCCCCCACAAATTATCTAACTAGTCCTGAGAGGAAAAGTTAGTCTTTCTCTTTCTTCAGGTTTCTGTTCAACTGTCACCTCCTGAAAGAAACCTGGTCTGTCTACCCTGCCTAAAGGAGCCAAGGCCCTCCAACATTTAGAGGTAAAGAATTAACAGAAGGAAGAGTCAGCAAACCAGATTGTGGAGGAGCAATCAGCGAAGGAGAAGGACAAGAAGGAAAGTTTATCTGTGTAACTAAAATTTTTTTTTAAAAAACAACTTGTAGAGGGAGGGAAGTGATCAATGTTGGCACATGATGCTGAGTGGGCAGATAAAGTACAGACTTAGAATTGACCCGCATATTATTTTTGAATGGTAATCGGTCATGGTAGCTGTTTTTGATACAAATGTCTATGGCCTTTTTTTTACACTGAGGTATAATTTACACTGAGTAAAAGTCATCCTTTTTATATTTCTGTAAATTTCAAGAAATATATGCAGTGGTGTTATCACCACCATAGTCATAACAGAACTTTCATCAGAAGCCAAAATTCCAAGTGCCTCTTTGCAGTTGACACCTCCCCCCACACCCAGCCACAGATCTCTTTTCTGCCCCTGTAGTTTTGCAAGTATGTCCTGTAAATGGAGTCAGACAGTGTGTGGCTATTTGCATCTGACTGCTTTCACGTGGCATAAAGCATTTGGGGTTCATCTTGGTATGCCATGTATCAGAAATTCCTTCGTATTTACTGTGGGGTAGCATTCCATTGCGTTGATATGCCACGATTTGTTTAGTCATTCCCCTGTTGAGGATTGTTTTCCATTTTTGAAGGTTATGAATAAATTCCAATAAATATTCACATAGAAGTTTTTGTGGGAACATAGGTTTTCATTTCACTTGAGTAAATACTCAGAAAGACAGCTGGGCCGCATGGTAATTGCATTTTTAACTTTATCAAAAAACATTAAAACTATTTTTCAAAGTCATTGAACCATTTTTCATTCATACCAGCAATATATGAGAATTCTGATCACTGTATAGGGTTTTTTTTTCCCTTTTCAGTTTAGCCATTCTAAAAGGTGGTATATCATTAAGGTTTTCACTTCCATTTCCCTAATGGCTAATGATATTGAGTATCTTTTCATGTACTTATCTGCCATCCCTCTTATCTTCTTTGGTGGACTATCTGTTCACATCATTTACTCATTTTTTAATTGGGCTGTTTGTCTCCTTATAATTGCCATATGAATATTCTTTATATATTTCCGCACACCAAGCTTTTATCAGATTTGTGCTTTGCCAATATTTTCTCCGAGTCTGTGACTTTTCTTTTCAATTCTCTTAAAGGTGTTTTTCAAACAGCCAAAGTTTTTAAGTTTAATGCAGTCCACTATGCCACTTTTTCCTTTATAAATTCTGCTTTTACTGTCATATCTGAGAAATCTTTGCCTAACTAACCCATGTTCACAAAAGT
>NW_012137303.1:4649553-4650769 GCF_000956105.1 Propithecus coquereli
AATAATAGAGGTAGAGTATTTATGATCCTTAGATAAAAAGTGGTTTTAAATTTCTCTTATTAGTCTCCTTCATTTTATAGTATCGTATGGCCTTGTTAGTAGGTACAAAACAGGACCCAATTTAATTTGTGGACACAGTACCAGTCTATTTCTTCTGGTGCCATTATTATCACATTTCCTCCAAATCCAGTTCAGATTAAAATTACAGCTATTTGTTTTATCATTTTCTACATACAAGGATATGGTCGCTCCTTTGAATGCATTTTATTTTCATTAATCCCCAGAATGTGAGCAATATTTCATTCATGTTTTACGCATGGAGAAATAGATTTAGAGAAGAAAAATAACTTCCCAAAGCTCACACATGAATTATGTAAAGAAGTCATGCCTTGAACCCCAGTATTCTGGAGGGTATGGTCTTAACCACTAAGCAATGGATACCTACTTAGTAAGAAGAGCTTCATGTTCGGGCAAGAAAATGTCCATTTTGGTGATAGGAGAAATAAAAAGCATAGACGAAAAGGCATTTAGCAACCACTGTCGTCGCATATGTATGTTCTGAAAAGACCATTCCCAGACAGTGTGTGGATGAAGAAGATATGGAGGCTCATGACCTGCAACTACACAGGAGTTTAGCTTCAAGCTAAAATAGTCTAGATATCTCAGAAAAGACAGTGTGACTAGATACTCCTAGGGCCATTTGCTCAGACCTACACTATCCACAATTTTTGGCTTTTCAATTACATCACTGTAAGCATCATCACTTTTGAAGAAACACTCAAAGCCTTAAGAGAACCCAGATATTGTTGTTGCCACCTTTGAATCCCAGTGGATAAGAGAAAATGTCAGAACCTAAAACAGATTCCTTATGGGAATGCCCAGTTGACCATTTAAATCTTAAGGCAATGTTGACAAGTCATTCATACTATCTCATGCAATCAACATGTTTCAGGGAACAAAGCTTTCCAAAGCAATTTTCAAAGAATACACTCAAATAGGTATGCAAGTGAAAGAGCCTTGAAACAAAGGGAAATTTGACTGTGATATGTTGAACGCTTGCTTTGGTGAGATAGCTACAGCGAATCTCAGGGCTACAGGAATTGAAGGGACATTCATTTGTATTGCATGATTTTGTATATCGCCTAACTTTCCCCCAGGGTATATTTAACTTCTGTCAGTGTTGCCTACACTAAACCATTTTAATGTTAATTATACC
>NW_012137303.1:4650819-4652321 GCF_000956105.1 Propithecus coquereli
GTGTCTAATTAATAACCAAGAGCAGTTGCATATCTTCCTAACAGGAGGAGCATGTGTAGCATTCACTGAGCAAGCAATATTTATTGATTATGTGCATAAACTGAGTTATCAGAAGGGTAAACTTGATCAATGCCATATTTTTTCAAAAGCATAAATACCAAGTTTTGAGTATGCTCAAAGAATGCATACACTTATAGATTACATTAGTCAGTGGGTGAAAACAAGAAAAGGAATAAGGAAAGAAATCTCTAGTCTTATGCTCAATTGGTGAACCTACACAATATAGATATCAACTGCATCCAGGCTCAAGTTAGATGGGCTGTGGCCACCAATTGATTTACTATACTTACAAAGCTTCTGAGAAAACTTCGGGTAAGAAAACCTAAAAAGGTAAAAGTAGCTAAAATGCTGAAATATAAAGATTATTCAGTATTAAACTATTTACAATACTAAAAGTTGAAAGTACAAATAGATCTCATTGAAGCTAGCATACTAATGTAAGATTTATGCTGTCGATAACCATATGCAATTAAGTATAATGTGCAAATGCCATGAGATTATGTTTCAGTTGTTAAGAAATAGAAAAAAAAGCATTAGTTTCTGGCACTTCTTAAATTTAATAATAACTGGTGTGCTGGAAAGAAAAATGAAAAAAAAATCCTTTCCTTGGATTAGCAGAGAAAGAACTAATATCTGTCAGTGAATGCCATTATGACTTTTATATATGTCTCTGGTTTGGCTTCATTCACAGATTGCACAGATATTACTTAAATAAGACTTCAAGAGAGAACATGGATTTTGAAAATGGTGATTGGTCTCCAATGTTGTGGTTGGCAGGTAATGGATTAACAAACTGTCAGTGTGAAATCCATTCATTTCTTCTTATCACTCAGGAAGCAGGCATCCTGTCACTCTCTACTGGCTTGCAAACTTGCTGGAGAAGGCAGAAGCATCACAGTGGCAGTCCCAGGTTTTAGTTCTATGTAATAATCTTCTGATTATGAGGTTTGACCTCTCCTATCAAACACTTTTGTTATTTTAATCAATGTACCATTGGCATATTCATGTGTTTTTATGTTGTCTTGTTTTTATATGATATTGTTAATTTGTACCATCCAAAATTTCCATTTCATAGTCCCTAAATGATCAAATATTGACAATTTCACCATTTTACATGGTTTAATCTATTATTAATTTACTTATGGTAGAGTGAAGGAGCAGGAAGAATTTTATAGCAAGTAGCAAAGCAAAGAAGAGGAATTGTGTGAGTGTATGTGTGTGTAAGAGAGAGTGTGTGTGTGTTTACTGAAAGGTTAACATGTGCTGGGCACTGTCCTATACACCCAATACACAGCAAGTGACCAGATAAAGCCTCTGTTCTCATGAAGGTTACGTGTCTGCAGGGAAGAAAGATAATAAACAAGGTAATGTGCAAGATAATTCCAGATGGGTGCTATGAAAAACAGATTAGTCAAGGAAATCGAATATAAAGAGACTTGGGG
>NW_012137303.1:4652371-4654106 GCF_000956105.1 Propithecus coquereli
TGGACACCTCTTCAGATGAAGTCCCTCTAAATTTAAGTGCATGGGTATAATTGTTAGTTTGCCAAACACATAATAAGTCTTCTGTTTTCTCTGTATTTTCAGAATGTTGGGACACACTAATGTATATACTGTGATCGCCTTTTTGTCTGCCTCCCATTCCATATGATTTAATATTCTTATGGCCCTCATAGAAATTAAGTCTAATAATCACCACATTAAGGATCTGGCAAGAAGTTGTGAGCTGGGCTTCTCCACTTTCGGATTTTTACAAGAAGCAGTTTGGGATAGTGGGAAAAGTTGAGTCTGGAATCAAATACAAGGCTAATATTAGCCGTAATGATAGTTGAGAGGCACTATGCTAAGTCATTTATATGTAATCCTTACAGCAATGTAATTTTATTTACATATAAGTTAATGTAATCCTTACAGTGAATTACAGATGAGTTAGAATATCTTGCGACCTTCAGTTTATTGATGAGAAAACTGGACCAGTTGACCCCAGGTTACACGTGTAGGAAGTGGTGGAGCTGGTATTCTAACCTCAGTCTGTCTGATCCAGTTTGATCTTTTAACCATTAAGTGCACCTGGATTTGCATTTCAATGTTTTCATTTCAATGGTACCACTTTCACACAGTTCTATTAGCCTCTACTTCCTCATTTATATGAAAGGATGTAATGCTAACTATTCGGAATGGTTACTGTAAAGACAAGATGTTTGTGCAATCGCCAACAGAATGTGTGTTTAATAACTATTCATTTCCCATTCCTCACAAGGCAATCAAAATAGAGAAATTGGTATACAAGACACTTAGCATTTAATAGAGTGGTTCTCATCCTTGGGTATACATCACAATCTCCTGAGGAACTTTTGGAAAGTACTAATGCCTACTTGGGAAGGATATGAGAGCAGTTTCTAGGATGCTGGTGATATTCTATTAATCTAAGTGGTCGTTACACAGGTGTGTGCATTTTGTGATAATTCCTTAAGCTGTATACTTACAATGGCTGCATTCTTCTGTATGCATCTTCTACTTCAATTAAAATGTATATTAAAAATACTAATTCCCAGATCTCACCTCTCAAAAATTCTGAATCAATAGCTCTGTATAGGAGCCCAAACATCAATTTTATGTAAAAGCTTCTCAGGTGATATTAATACACAGCCAGCATTGAGAACTACTGTTAGAATAGAACCAAACCTCCCACAGATTGAAGAATCAAGAAAGGAGTGTTTTACAGCAAAATACAGAATATCTGCCAAATCAAATGTCTGAGTAACTTTACAATAATTAGATATAGACCCTGTGAAAAAGTATCTACATTTCATGTAGGGATCATCCTAAAAATAGGAATTGAATATACAACAAAGATCTATTAGTTTCCCCAAAAAGCACTTTATTGTCCTTACCTTTCCTTCTTTTATGACTGTTTTTATCTATATCTAATTTATTAAACCAGCCCACATTTTTGAACATCTTTATTCAACAAAAATTATGTAGTTTGAAAGATAAAGCATGTGTGAGTTAAAATGTCTACTCTTCCCCAGCTGACCACATTTGCAAGTTTAGTCAAACATCCTTCAATATCCAATAATAAGGGCCAAATAAGATGACTACGTTTGCTTTGGGTTTTTTTTTTCCCCTCAACAGAAATAATCATTTTATTTGTCCCTTATTACTGGACATGGTTCTTTTGGACCATACTATTAACATTTGCATCTCTCTCCATACTGAT
>NW_012137303.1:4657119-4658495 GCF_000956105.1 Propithecus coquereli
AGCAGAAATGTGCAAACGTGGGAAAGTAGTAGAAAGATGGTAGAAAGGGGATAGGTGGAATTTGGTGAGACGTTATGTGTGGGATTTGAAGAAGGGTGAAAAATGGAAGATGATTCCATGATTTGAAACTGACTCTATCATTTGTCAAAACCTTTCCAATCACCACAGGGGGGACTAGAGGGAAAATAAAGATTGTTCAGCCTTAATTTATTACCTCCTTGGGGAAAGAACACAGCACATTTCCTAGCAATGCAGGGTTAACTTTGTTAATTGTGTAGACAAAATCTGGTACACCAATGCACTAATATTATAATTTGTATATGAATAAAGAACTATTGATATTAATCCCACATGAATAAGAATTGCACTCAAAAACTGACATTTCTAAAGCCAGGTGGACTTTCTACCTGCTTCATTAAGGAGAAACTGAGGGCCACTTAATCACCAGGATTCATGGGCAGAGTCAGGCTGAAAAATCTTCAGGTCCCACTAGTCTTGGCATGTTTATATATGGTTTTAAGGCCATTGGTTTGGACTGAGCTCTTGCACTAAAGCCCAGCAGACCAAAGTTCCATGCCTCAAAGCCAAATTTGTTTATCTGATCTTCTAAGAAATCAGGAGAAAGATAATAGCCAAATCTCCAAACGGGCCAGTTTTAGCAGGCATGATAGGGAAGTTCCCTCTGCTTTAACCTTTACAAGGAAAGTAACTTCGAAAAGACCAATCTACTTTTTGTTCTCTGTTTCTACTTTCTGCGTATAAAGCCAAGCTCCTCTGTTCAGCTCATCAGAAACTCATTCTATTTTATACACGAAGTATTGCCCAGTTCTAGAATCGCAAATAAAAGACAATTAAGATAACTTGCAGTAGTTTTGTCTTTTGACAACGGAAATGCATTTCCACTTGTAGGGTCTCAGAAAGAAAATGATACCCCAAAATGGGGGCCTCAGAAGCAGCTCTCTCTGACCTTCTCCTGCCTTCTGTTTCTGGCCTGTCATTCTCCCCCCAGGCTGGGAGGTGAGCTGTGGAAGCTAAAATCCCTCTTCCTCAAGGCGGGTCATAGAAACCAGAATCCCTTTTCCCCAAAGCCAGCCATGAAACTTAAAAATATTACTCTAACTTCCCCTTCCCCATCTTTTTGTGTAAAAACTGGCCATAAAGAAATTATCTGAACTACCTTGTTTGACTATAGGTCATAAGACCCCCACTCCGGAGAAGGTCCTGCCACACAGCCAGAAGGAGAGAATGCATGCTCAGAGAGGCCAAGAAGAATCTAGGCAGACAAGCCTTGCTGTGTTTCCCCACTAGGTCTGTTAGTATTATACACTTTTTGTCCAATCATATTTCTATATGGCTATCCATAATTCGTTGAGCCT
>NW_012137303.1:4658778-4660756 GCF_000956105.1 Propithecus coquereli
AATAATGTCACTTCTTAAATTAATCCAGATTCACAATAATTTTGAGGGTCATAGCTTTTATGCCAGGCCTTCTATGGCAAAAAGGGGAGAAATAGAAGCACCTGCAAGCCTTGATTATGTTGCTTGAAACTGGTAGCAAAAAGCCAAGAAGGATCCATTCAGAGAGGTTATGAGAACTTTGTTATATAATAGGGAACACTCTTCTCTTTCCTACTATCCCTTAAAAAATGAAATGTCCATAATAGAGGCATATTAATGCACAGTGTTAGCATTTGGCCAATAGTAACCAGTAGACTGAATAGCACGACAGTCCACAGAACCCATTGAAATTTTCTTTTTAAGAAATTGGTTATTCATTCAAGTATTTGTTTTGCTAAATTAGTCAAAACAACTGGTTTAATCCATTACTTCATTAAACAGTTATTCTTGACCAATTTGATTGAATTCACAGAGTCTTTTATTATCATACTAAAGAATGAACAGGGCACTAATGTCTTCAGATACAGAACAGTTAGTACATTCATTAAGTAGGTTCCTGTTCATAGTGCTACTGTGAAGGCCTTGCATTTTGTTACAGCTGCTGTCCTATTTGCAGAACATAGTGAAGCCTGGGATCTCTAGTACAGGAATTAAAGAACTCAAGAAATTCAAATGCATATTGACAGCTGACAGCTGACACTAATGACTTTATTGAGCTCTGCTGAACGCTAGCTGATAAGAGTAAAAATGCCCCCCTTAAATAATTTGCTAACATATTTGGAGGGACTGTCAGGTACATAGAATTGGATGAACTGTAATTCTTCATTTAAGGCAGATTTTTCTTGTTCCCATGCATGGTGGTATTTGGTTGCCTGATTGTTTGTTTTAATATATTAAAGACCTATGAACCCACTGCTCTACGCAGAAACTAAAACATTGGAAATTCCTTACACAACTACCTATGTGGTCTTCTTTTACCCATCCTATTCTCTCCCTCTACCCAAGTTCATATAAATATATTAAATATCTTAGCACAAATGCAGTCCTCAGTGTGACATGTACACAGTTTTTATGTAATATGTATTTATGGAGTACATATTGTCTCCTCTCTTCAAAAAATAGCTTGTCATGTCTTAATACAACTGCTTGAGAAGATCATTCTGAGTCTATATATGATTAGTAGTGTCCATTAGAAACAAGTAATAATCTCACCTAACATCTTGAGGTACTCCACAGTTTGCAAACCACTTCCATAAAGAGTTTAGCTCTCATAATTTTCCACTAGTTCTCTAAGGTAACAATCATCAGTGCCCCTGGAGAGATTAAGTGTGTCAAAACTAGAATTTTACTGGTGTTCCCATGTGTTTTCCATGACATGGAGCCTAAGATACTGCTGTACTCCACTGAAATCCATTGGGCTAATACTGCTCCTGAACAGAATTACACTAACAGGACTAGAGCAGAGGTCTTTTTCCTCTTCCAGTAAGTTGACCTCTATGGTAGAAGATGGGACATCTATTTTGATTTTTATCTGTCCAGACTTGAAGAACTATGTGCTAAATCAAAGGTAATTTTGGCCATCATTTCTCTTCTGTTCCAAAATCATTGTGTAATTCTGGAAAGATTTGTACAGAAGCCCAAAACCTGTTGGCAGTGGGCTCATGTTTTCAAAGTGAAAACAAATGCTTATCCCTATATCCCCTGCAGCTGTCTTTTTGGGGATTGTGTTGTTCTACCTACTTTATTACAGGATTTAAAAAAAATCCAGGGAAAGAGTCTAGTTGGGGAGTAACCTTGAGGGATCTGATTTCTTGAATTCAGACAATTTATCAGCTTCCTCTCATATGTATCATCCTGTACTGAGATATTTTCCAGGTCCAATAAAACCACAAGCATTTGGTCGGGTGGAAATGAGGGGAGGTGTATTTGAATTGAAGAAATAAAACACAGATTATGAATTATTTTTAACCTTGGTTTTATCATTTTCCAGTCTCCATAA
>NW_012137303.1:4663657-4665086 GCF_000956105.1 Propithecus coquereli
TCTACTCCATTTATAGAATCTTGCATTTCCTGTACATTATCATATACATTTACACATGTGCCAATTTCTAAGAACATATTAATATTAAAACACTCTGTGTTCTTCATTTCTCTTTGCTAATTGGATCTCTTGCCAATAGTACCTTAAGGCCATTCACATGCTGCTCTCTATCCCTCTCTTTTTTTCCCATATTGAATGTTTCCTCTCACACATTCTTATTTATCTTCACCAGGGAACATAAATTATCTCCGTATAAACTCTTTTCCAAACCGTATTCCAGCAAAAAGTGGTTTCATGGGAATTCAATAGGTGTTTCTCAAAATTAGGATTTCATTTCAAATGTGTTTAGAAACAATTTGGGGTTAAACAAAATGTAACAGGTTTCTTTATGTAGGATTTCTCAGAGACTTTTATGAGCTTGCGCATTACAAAGCTCCAAGAAACAAATACCGTAAGCATTATTTTTTTTCTTCCTTCAGAAAACCTTAGACAGGGTATTTTAAAGTCTTAGGCCAGCCAGACAGTGGACTTGACAGCTCAACTGAATACTCTAGAACCAAATTTCAATCTTGGCTCAGGTGTGGGCCAAGAGTCATAGAATGTATCTCCTTCTGCTTGGTGATGGTACAATGTACGAGCCAAGGGAAAACTTCCCCTTCACCCTCTGAATCGCTGAATATTCACTGAAAATTACTGAGAAAAGATAGATTAATAGAAGAAAAAGCATACAAATTGATTTGATCATGGTTCCATATAATATTGAAGCCTTCAGAATGAAGACCCAAAGACATAAGGGAAATTGTCCATTTTTATACTTAGGTTCAACAAAATATGGACAGTCATGTAGAAATATGGTTGAACAAAAAGGATATGATCTAATGCTAATAGACTGAGTGGGGACACCAAGCAAGACCTGTCTGTCCAGAGTCTTCTTGGCCTCTCCGAGCATGCCTTCCTTCCTTCTGGGTGTGGGACAGGACCCTCTCTGGAATGGGGTATTCTGACCTATAGTCAAACAAGGGAATTCAGATCATTTCTTTATGGCCTGTTTTTACACAGAAAGGCAGAGGAAAAGTTAGGGTAGTATTTGTAAGTTTTATGGCTGGCGTTGGGGAAAGAGGTTCTGGTTTCTATGACTCACCTTGGGGAAGAGGGATTCTAGTTTCTATGGCCAGCCTTAGGGGAAAATGAGAGACTGAGAGGAGGGCAGGAGAAGGTCAGAGAGAGCTGCTTCTGAGACCTTCATTTTTGGGTATCAGTTTGTTTATTTGTTTGTTGTTTCATGTTTCTTTCTAGTTTCCAATGCCTATTTTACAATATTTCAATGGAGCAATGTCCTAAAACTTGTTCATTATCATCCTAGCCACCTACTGAAATGAGTTATTGTTACATATTATATAATATTATGAAAGTTAATATAAAGGAATGT
>NW_012137303.1:4665136-4665749 GCF_000956105.1 Propithecus coquereli
GCCTTTTCAGGTTGCCCATTTCTTTGATTATAAAATATTCTTCAGGTAGTCAAAGGTAAAAGAGAGAGAGCACAGTTAAGAAGTCATGAAATTCCGTGGAAGTCAACACCGACATGTAGGGTTTGACTTCTAGAACCAGATTAGATTCCATGTTGGTTTTCTGAGAGCAGAGTCAGAATCTCCTCTTTAGTCACATCTTCTGTGAGACGGGCCTACTGTACATATATAAATAACTTGGTTATTGAGCCATCAAAGGAAACCAAGGCATTTATTGACATGTTTAAAGAATTAGGAGGAAAGTATTTGTGGTAGTTTTAATTCTTCTTTTGTTCTCTTGTTTATATTGTCCTAAAACTAGTAGTTTCTTTCCAGCTAGAAGTTGTGCAATATATGCAAACTAGGGCTAAGATGAGTTAAACCTGAAATAATTGTTTCTTCTTTAAAATATCCAATTAAGCATTATGGAACATATGGAAATTTTTCATGGGCCAAATTATAAGTGAAAAATAGCATACATAATTTATGTATCATAATGGTCTTTGTGTGTGTCCATGTGCCATCAAAGACCCTTGAAAGAAATGATTTTATTTCCCAGGCTAGTGCATATGGTTTT
>NW_012137303.1:4665926-4666286 GCF_000956105.1 Propithecus coquereli
TATTAATATTATAAAAAGTTTTGGAAACTATACTTCTTTTCTTATTTTCTGGACCAGTTTAAATGGCACTGGAATTATCTGTTCCGAAAAGTTTTAGGAGAATTCAAAATGAAATCACTGTGGCTTGGGATGTTTGAATAGCTAGCTTCTTGATAAGTTTCCTTATTTTCTATAGAAATCTTCTATGGAAATGTTCTATTTATAATTCCTGAGACTTGTGTCCATTTAACTTTTCACATATTTGCAAGCAACTGAAAAGAGTTGGCTCATGATTGTTTTCTAAAATATCTTAGATTTGATGTAATAAATTTGGGGGATTGGCACTTTTTTCACTTCTCTCTTGGCCCCTTACCCAATCAC
>NW_012137303.1:4666336-4666679 GCF_000956105.1 Propithecus coquereli
TGGAACCAGTCTAACAAAGTGTTACCTAGTAGTTGTCTTTAAGTGGCTTTTCTTAGTTAATAGCTAATAATGATTTGTAATTAGCAAATAATTTGAATGTAAATAGATTCTTCCACACTGCCTACCAACACTTGAAAACAATTTGTTCTCTGAAATAGCCTAGAAATTACCCAGGCAGTCTTGATGATACTATTAATTTGTTTCTTAAAAAAATTCTGCATAAGAAATACAAAGGGAACTTCAGCTGTACCTGAATTCCTTACCTGAATTGTAGCATATTTCCAAGTAATGGACTCCAAGTTTATGACATGCTACTGGCACTGTTTAGCAGTCAAAACAGGGG
>NW_012137303.1:4666944-4668312 GCF_000956105.1 Propithecus coquereli
ATCTTCTATGCCAATACTTGTCTGGTTGATCTGGCAAGTACTGACAGAAGTGAATTAAAATTTCTGACTTCCTGTGTAGCTCTGTCTCTTTTTCCATATATCTTTTATGTTCTACTTTATGACATTTGCTGCTATGCCATTCTTATTAATTCGAATAATCTATTTGTATATTCTTTCATTTTCTTTTTAATAGACAGTTGAATCACTGGTGAATAATGAAATGTTTTCTTTCTTTCTGGTACTTGTAATTCTTTTCTTTTGTCTTTCACTAGCTCTTCCCTAGTATTTTTCAAGACTTTAAAAGGAATGTCTACCATTTCCTATTATTAAGAATCACATGTACTACATTTGGTAGATATCCTATATCAGATTAAAGAATTTTTATTCTTTTCCTAGTTTCATGAAAGTTTTAATTTTTTAGCAAAAATGATTATTAAATTTTATTAGATTCTTTCTGCTTTTATTGATCTAATTGGATGTTTTTCTTCTTAAATAGGGTATATCTCTCTACTTATCTATAGATAGATAGATAGATGGATGGATATCTTCACCATTGCATTCTAAATTTCCTTTCTTCTGAACTTTTTTCATCCTTGTCCCCCATCTCCCACTGACATTTTTTGATTGGTTATTTTGGTTTTTTTTTCCCTGTTCCATTTTGCTCTCCATAAATTTCTATTTTTTTATTTCATGCCTTATTTTTCTAGAGAAGATCCTAATATACACCTTATAAAAGGACATGTGAGAAGCCATGGTATATCTAAGAATTCCTTTACTATGACATTTGACTAATATTTTGGCTATGTAAAGATTTTAACTTGAAAATAATTTTCCCTCAGTACATTAAGGTGATACCCTCAGCCTACCCGCCACTTGCTATGCCACCTGCCATGTTTATGATGAAACTTCTTATGCATGCTTTATGCTCATTCCTTTGTAAGTATAATTTTTTTTGCCTTTTAAATATGGAAATCTTCAGAGATGTTAATTCTGAGTACTGTAATTTTCTCTGTGCTAAATTTATGTTTTGATATTAATATATACAGTTTTGTGAGCCCTGTCAAATCGAAATTTTATTTTCAGAGTTTTGTTCTCATTCTCTCTTAATCAGACCAGATAGTTTTCTATCCTGCCTTTCTATAGTTCTCAAATA
This sequence comes from Propithecus coquereli, assembly GCF_000956105.1. Lineage (NCBI taxonomy): Eukaryota > Metazoa > Chordata > Mammalia > Primates > Indriidae > Propithecus > Propithecus coquereli. The sequence continues at coordinate 4,668,098 of NW_012137303.1, forward strand.
CCATCTATAGCTTGATAATACCTGAAATGGACTGAATGTTTATATCCCCCCAAAATTCATATGTTGAAATCTTCACTCCCAAGGTGATAACATTAGAAGATGAGGCCTTTGGGAGGTGACTAGGTCATTAGAGCAGAGCCCTTATGAATGGGATTAGTGATCTTGAAAACAAACCCCAGAGAGCTCCTTCATCCCTTCTGCCATGTGAGAACATG
>NW_012137303.1:4671177-4671764 GCF_000956105.1 Propithecus coquereli
AGTCTTAACGGTGCACTCAATAAGGCAAGGGTGATCCCATGTCTATCATTACACTGAGAGTTACTCAGGGGCCAGGACTGTATCTTATTCATTTCGAATTTGTTCCTTTCACAAATTATTTTACATCTTTCAACGTAATGGCCCTAAGGTAATACCAAATGAAGAAAAACTTTGGGCCCCTAAACTCTACCTGCACTCCATACTTTCCTATCCTATGCTTCTGAAGACACCCTCTGCAAAGGTCCTTGATACTCTTGGCTCCAGGTCCTCTCTCCTGATTAAACCGACTTGTATTTGTCCTCATTTGTTCTTGATAAACTGTCAACAGGATAAGTGCTCCAGTAATTGCTAAATGCTTTCATTCCTGGCTATGTAAACATTTGACTTAAGAGAGAGATATTACTAATAATCTCTATAATGCTTCAAATACAAGAGACCATGAATGAGTATATGTTGAGTTGAAATATGAAAGATCCAGAAAGTAAAGAGAGAGAGAGAAGCAACATGCTATTATAAAATGTTAGTACTAAAGCTTTTCATTAATATCATCCTCTGGACTAAAATATGCTTCCATAATATGACTTAAT
>NW_012137303.1:4671814-4673326 GCF_000956105.1 Propithecus coquereli
CAATGACCTATTCAAAATAATAATAATAATAGTAATAGTAAGTAGAGTATTAATATTCATTGAAAATGGAATATGTGCCAATCAATCTGTTTTACTAATATTTTACAGGAATTCTATCATGTAATCATTCCAATATCCCTATTGTTATTTCTATTTTACACTTGAGGTACTCAAACCTCCAGAAAAATTAAGTATCATGCCCCAGGGCAGAGCTAATAAATGACAGAGCCAGATTCTCAATCCAGGTCTGACTTCAGAGCCATAGTCTTCATCACAGTGCTATGCTGCTTCCCTCCTTATTTTCAATTTTCAATTATGTGACCTACAAGCTCCTTATATTTATCAGATCCCAAATCTGATTCACTATCTTTGCCCCAAATTATTCTTCCCTTAAGTTGCCTCTTTCTAATCAAGGTAGTTAAGATAGTATGCTCTGAATGTATTTCATCTGGATTTGGTCCCTGGCTCCACCATTTGCAAATTACGTAACTCTGGGAAAGTGACCTAAATGGGGCATGCACATTGGTTTTTTCATCTATAAAATGAGAATAATAATGTTATCTCATTCATAAAGTTTTTGTGACGATCAAATGTGAGGATACATATAGAGCAATTAGACGTAAAATAAAAACTCAAAATACTATTATTCATTCAATTGTCCTTCTCTGTTCTGTTACTGTGTATATCCAACCAATCCAAGAGGCATAATAATATGACATTCTAATTAACTTTCAAAACCAAATTTGGCTTAATCCCTCAGCCAGTTCTCCAGTGAGGACATGTTATGTCTCTTCTGTGTTTTTGTAAAAGCCTCCTCATGGTTTCCTTTGCTTCTCTTCACATGTCCTCCATTCCCTTCTCCTTACTGTGGCAAGAGTAGTCTTATGAAAGTACAAATCTCATCTTATACCTCTCAAGTTTAAACCCTTCAACATATCCTTAGTTTTCTTTAAGATAATGTCCAGAATGCTCACTCTGACTAACAAAGTTATGTGTGTTCTGCGTCCTGTTTCCTTCTCCAGTATCATCTCCAGATTCCCTTCTCTTCTCTGTTCACCTCGTGTTTATCCTCTTCACTTTTCTCAAGCATATTTTGATAGTGTATCTGTTCTTACCCCTGTGCCTTTGAACATGCTGTCCGCTCTGTTTGCCATAGCTTTTACTCCCCATTGCTGCCCCTTTCCACCAGCTTTTAGGTCTAATGTCATTCTCTGCAGTGTGATTTCCCCGCTATCTGAGGTCTAAATTAATTATCCCCTCAGTTGTTCCAATAACACTGTGGACCTTTCTAATGGTCACATGTATGTGCTGTTTTAAAACTACTCATTGACTTGTCTGTGTTCCTCCAGGGCATTATACCATCAGTGAGAGAGGAGGCCATGCCTGTCTAGCTTATCATTGTATCCTAACTTCTAGCACCATTCCTGAAGGAAAATAAGGACACAAAGAATATTTCTTGAATAAAGGAATGAGTGATAAACCTTACAAAGGTATTTAATTGATCTGTTTTTG
>NW_012137303.1:4673376-4673846 GCF_000956105.1 Propithecus coquereli
TGTAATATTAGTCCAATTATTTGATAGTGAATGAACAAAATGAAGCTATCTAAACTATCTCCTTTCTCCTTCCATCTCCCCTATCAACTTAGTCCAATGGATATAATAAAAATAGAAATAAAACTTGATGAAAAACCTTCTAGTAAGCAGACTTCTTAAGAACTTTCCAATATTGATTTTCTTTCTTTTTCTTAGGAAACTAAGGTTCATTCTTTGTACAAGCTTTTATGAATGCTGATTGCATGGCAGAGACTACTCTAGGTAATGGAAACATTGTGGTCACTCAGATAAGTCCTTGCTTTAGTGAAGTTCATTTTAGTTGAGTGGATGTTTGGACTTGGTCTGACTGGCAAAGAAATAAATGTCTTGGATCATTTTCTGAGCACTTAATAGCAATTAAGAAAAATTTTATTTCTTAATAAATGTTTTTGAGGTAGTAGCAAGAGAATATCTAAGGAAATTATTAGAAG
>NW_012137303.1:4673896-4674529 GCF_000956105.1 Propithecus coquereli
TTTTATACTGAAAACTTCATATGAATACTGATAAAACATACAAGGTGCCCTTTAACTCCTACAATCTTTGTCTCATTTTTTGACTTACACCCATTTCTCTTTTCAATTAACCTGGAATAATTCTGCTTGAATAATAATCTCAAATTAGTAGTAACTTCATTATTTCTAATTATGTTATCTTAATGTGAAAATTCAATCTTTTTTGTCTTCCATCAACAAAGAGAAAAATATGTGACCAGAAGTTAGTATCAAAAGATTAGTTTTACATGAAATGAGGACCAGATAAAAGACAAGTAAAATGTTATATATTTATATCCTTTGCAAGATATGCATACATCAATTCTTAATGTCATGTTCAAATATGGAACCTATGCATATGCATAGTGACAAAGCATTTGGGAACACTGGAGAGAAGTTCATTGAGAGAATTCTCAATTGTATTCATTACTACATACATTTATCAAATGAAATGTTCACCATTTATAGAACGTTTTTCTCATAAGATAAGTTGCCATATCCACATTTTTTTTGTTGTATCAACTCAAAACTATTTGAGGTTAGTCCTATTCATACATTTTTTTAGCAGATCTATAGAGAGGTTATGTAAGTTGGCTAAGCTCATTCAACTAGGAA
>NW_012137303.1:4674579-4675043 GCF_000956105.1 Propithecus coquereli
GTCCTTTTCCACTCCAAGTTCATAACAAATTATTCTTGTTTTCTTCTAGTAATTTTATTGCTTCATATTTTTCTTCTAAACATTTGATTCACTGGGAATTAATTCAAGTATAAATATGAGTTATGAATCTGGTCATCCATCACTAATTATTTTATTAATCAATCTTCTCCATGATGATTTGAGATGCTATCTCTATTGTATACAATATTGAACCAGATGCATCAGGATTGTTTCTGGGCTTTCTGTTTCATTTTAGGTCTATCCAAGGCATCATTACTATACTGTTTTCATTATTAATGCTCTGCCTTATATTTTAATATCTGATAAGGTTGGCCTTCACCTTCCATTATTTCTCTCCTTTTTCTGTGATTCCTTAAAATTCTAAAACTTTAAATAAATTTGCTAGTTCAAAAAGGGAATGGACATGCTTGAAGGTCTGACTCGGGTGGGGCAAAGGCAATATA
>NW_012137303.1:4676680-4677357 GCF_000956105.1 Propithecus coquereli
CAAATGTTTCAGAACAACAGAAAACTTGTGATTCTCATGAAAGCTGATGACTAATCCAGGCCCTAATAAACATTTTTTTAAAAAATTTGTTGGAAAACCATACCATGCTCATGGGTCAGCAGAATCAACATTACTAAACTGTCTACACTACCCAAAGTGATCTACCGATTCAATACAATCCCTGTTAAAATACCAACATCATTTTTTGCAGATCTAGAAAAAATAATTCTATGCTTCCTATGGAACCAGAGAAGACCCCATATAACAAAAGCAATCTTAAGCAAAAATAACAAATTGGGAGGCATCAATTTACCAGACTTCAAGCTATACTACAAGGCTATAGCAACCAAAAGAGCATGGTACTGGCACAAGAACAGAGATATAGACCAACGGAACAGAACTGAGAACACAGATATAAAACTATCCTCATATAGCCATCTAATCTTTGATGAAGCAGACAAAAACATACACTGGGGAAAAGAAACCTTATTCAATAAATGGTGCTGGGAAAATTGGATAGCCACATGTAGAAGACTGAAACAGGATCTGCACCTCTCACCTCTCATAAAAATCAACTCATGATGGATAACAGACTTAAACCTAAGGCATGAAACTATAAGAATTCTAGAAGAAAATGTTGGAAAAAGTCTTATAGACATTGGCCTAGGGAAAGAATT
>NW_012137303.1:4678152-4679904 GCF_000956105.1 Propithecus coquereli
AGTTACTTAAGCTTTCTGTGTCTCAGATTCCTCTTCTGTGAAATGGGAAGAAAAATATCAATCAACATGTTGTGAGAATTACGTGAGCTTGTGCATTCAAAGAACTTGGGCCGCTTTGGGGTAAAGGGTAAAGGTTAGCTGTTAATATTATTTATTGTAATTGTTATCTGCTATGTGTCTGGAATGTTTAGCTGATCCTACCAACCACTCTTGGGGGTAGATATTGCCAGCCTCACTATATTAAGAGGGAAACTGAGACTTAGAATAAAATGGAAACCTGCTCAGTGTTTTGCTCAACATCTGATTTCTGGTTTGGTGTACATTCTGGCATCCTGTCTTCCATGGTGTTCTTGGATAAGATTTCAGCCCTAGGCTCTACTATTAATACTTCTCTTTGTAATTGAAGACATAATTAAGTACATCTATTGGAACTTCACAGAGATTATTAGGGGATTTTGTAAAAGAAACTTTTACAAGTGACCATATAATCAGCAACTATCATCACAATGATCATCATGATCACTGGAATTCATGAGGTCCCCATAGTCAATCACATTTCATGTTTTAATAATTTTCTTCAAGGTTAAATTTATTAGATTTTTAGTGGGAAAGTGGTATTCTTAATAGATTTCTATTGAGTGATCTAATGATAAAATCACCTGGTTTTTGAGATTTAGAGATTTTTTTTCCCATTCCTAGAGCTTGCGCAGCATTTAATTGGCACTTAACCTAATATAGAATGTATCAAAAATTAAGTAGGCATTAATTAGGAACGCAAAATGTGAACTAGCCTTAAAAAGTTAATTATCAAATTGGTATAGCTATCTGTCAGCAGACTCCCATAAGCATCCTGTTAAAGCAGTTTCATTTTTTAAAATGTAATATGTTTCCTAGGATGTGATTACACATACAATGTATGGTTGTAATTTTGAGTTAATTGCATAGTAGCTAGATTAACTTTTACATCATTACACTTTAATCAGTGTTTTTCATGATTAACGTTCATTTACATTTAAAGCTTCCAAGCTCTTTTTTTCCATTGTCTCTGCTCCTCCCTTCTCATGCCATGTGCTGACTTAACATATCATTTCATTAAAGCTCTCTGAGGACAAACTTTTACAATTTTCTCACTTTAGGTACCATGAAAATGCTCATATGAAACAATGATAGTGATAGTATCTCTACCACAATTTAGTGCTAATGACTGTAATTATCTTAATATATAGAAAAGAAAGGCTAGATAATAGCTGGGGAAATCACATAGCAAATACAGTAGTTAATATTGTATTCTATATCATTTTGACTTTAGTTTTATTCCAACTGTAACTTTCAGAGGAAAAGAAGATAAAATTGATTTTCTTCTTTCTTCTACGTGGTTCAAACAGCATGAAACACACGAGGAGCTTTGAAAAAAAAATCACATTTTCTTATTAGTATATCATAGCTAATAAATTTGACAATAGGTTCAGAAAGATACATTTCTTTCAGTTACATTTCTAAAGAATACCGTTACTGATCTGAACCAAAAACTGAAGCATTCCACTCCATTCCCCCGCAGTGTGCGGTTCATATCTTAAACTCTGCTGACTTAGTTACTATTGTCATCCAGTGTTTTAGTATTATTTGGAGGTTTATTATTTTTTTACCCAAGATAGTATTATTGTTGCATTGTACAATTAATGTTGGATTATACTGTTGACCTTTTAACAACATGGGAGTTAGGGATACCAACCTCCCACACAGTCAAAAATC
>NW_012137303.1:4679999-4682334 GCF_000956105.1 Propithecus coquereli
GCCAGTGGTTTACCTACTGACTTTGGCTGCTATTATGCTGTGATTGCAGAGGTGAGTGGTCTTGACAGAAACCTCAGCTAGCAAAGCCTGAAACAGTTTCTCTCTGCCTCTGTACAATAAAAGTTAGCAGAACCCTGACCTCGATCATCTCTTTGCCCCCATTGTTCCTGTCCTTCTCAAATTTGATTAAATTCCTACAAATTTCTCCATCTGGTCTTTGCACGAGAAGAGGGCTTTCATTTATTAGTTCTGAGCCTTTGTAAGGCTCAGGCTGCTCCAGCACCTTCCTCTGTCATGCAGCTCATTTGATTTACCCATGAATTAGATTCTGTCAAATTCCCTTCAGTCTTATGTTCTATTCTCACGCCGATTTGCTTCTTCGTGTTGTGCTTTTCAACATTTCTCCAACCATAACTCTTCACCCTGGAAACAGTAGTTAGTTTCAGTTTCTGTTTTTTTTACCAGACATTTCCGTTTCCATCTCTTGAGGTGTCATCACTGGGTTTTTTTACATTTCTACGCCAACTAGGCAGGCACCTGCTCTGTAGTCATTTTGGTCCCATCTCTGCAGGGTCGTACTTCAAGCTGTTAGGTCATAATGATCTCAACTTCTTTCTTTCGTTTCCTCACAATTAAAAAGGGTGGTAGATTCTTCCTTCAGTGACTAACACTCCCTATTTGTTATTTTGCCTTTTCAGTCCTCTCCTCCAATACTCGTTTAACCAATTCCTTATATTGCATTCTTTCTTTTTAAATAATTGGCATGGTTTCTATTCTCCTGACTGGATCAAGACTAATAACAATTTTAATCTTCAGTATTGGTGAAGATTTTGTAAAATGGGCTTTTTCATATAATGGTGATGGGTATACATAATAATTTGAGAGCAATTTGTCAGCTGTCATCAAAATTTAAGTATGTATGTTTTGATTCAAAATTTGATTCCAGAGATTCTATCCCAAGGCAATATGTGTGCATAATGATATATGTATATAGGTGTTTCTTATGTGTTAAACTAATAAAAATTAGAAAAGAATTAAATATACATCAAGAGGAGAGTTTTAAATAATATATTTAGTATCCAGTATCATGAAATGATATGCAACAATTAAAAAGAAAGAGACAGAACCATGTACGATTCTGAAACAAGCTCCAAAACTTATTGTTAAATGAAAAAAAAAGTCACAGTACAATGAATGTGCTGTGGTTTCATTTGAATTTAAAGTGACACATGTACATATAAATGGAGAAAAAAAACAAAGAAGGCCTCATTCTAGATTATTAACAGGAGATATCTCTGTTGAGAAAATTGAGAGTGGTTAATGAGAGAGTGGCTTACATAGTTTATTCTACATGGCTCTATATGGTTTGACTCTTTCACAGTGATTATTTATGTGTTACCTGTGCAACAAATGTGTGTGTGTGTGTGCATGTGTGTGTCTGTCTATACATACATATAATAAAAAGAAAATAAAAATCTCAGGGCCACCCTCCCCTACTCCTTATGCAAAAGAGAAGGCAAAGGCCTCAGGCAGCTGTGAAGCACTGGCCCCACAGATCATTCATTAAGGAAATTTCTAGCTGACTTCCCATGAGCAAGGACATGTAAATTGTAACTTTATGTCTACAGACTATGTCAAGCTCCTAAAACTAAAGTCTGTTCAATTCTGTACTAATAATGGAAGTTTATCTCCACAGGCACAGAACAGAAACAAGACAGGATCAGACATTCTTCAACCTACCCAGGGACATCTACATAATTCATGCTTCCTTCACTCCCTTTTTCTTCCCTAAAATTCATCTTATCTTATATAAAATGTAGATTTTCCTGGGTTTCATAAGAATGTAACCATTTTGTCTCACTACCCCTCTGCCTTTTTTTTCTTTAAATGCTGAATCTTCCAATTTCCCCTTTGGAAAAACTACTGGTTTTGTCTTTGGTTTGTACTTTTCATAGGCACGTTTTCAACTTTGGCTTAATAAACCTCCATTGATTGAGATTTTTGCCTCAGTCACTTAATTTGGGTTGACAAATGGTGACCACATGAAGGGACACCTCAGAGTAGAGCCCCTTTTGACTTGCAGCAATTTCTCCCATCAGGGCTAAGATGCCAGGTAGAGATTCACTCTAATCAGTTGTAAGTTTTGCCAAGGCAAAAAGCAGTTCTTTCCCAGTGTTCCTAAATCTCCATAATTTTTTGTTTGAGAGCCAACATTTATTTTGCCAGGAAACTCCTCTAAAGAGTTTTGCTCACTTCCAATAAAGAAAGTGACTTTCCCTGCTTCCAGGACAATGAGAACAGACTCAGCTTGGGCCCCATCTCCAGGCAAACAGTT
>NW_012137303.1:4692209-4692709 GCF_000956105.1 Propithecus coquereli
GGATTAAGGTTGACTTTATAGGGCCAATAAAAAGCCCTCTGAAAAAACTGGCCTGGTACCTCATCTATAACATTTCCTGATCTGTGGTAAGTAAAAAATGTCACTCTCTGACAGGCCCAGGAGTCCCAAGTCACATTGGGACCTCGAGAAAAGAGAAATTTACACATTTCCTACGGGTATCTACAGGCACAGTTAAATCCTGGGCTTGACTCGAGAGGCTTTTAAGTCTAACCTGAGATTCCTTAAGAAAAGTTTCCAGCAAAGCCTAAAAAAAAGGAGAAAGGGGAAGCCTGTATGGCCAATATCTATTCTTGCTACACTTCATGTATCTAGCCAAGTATAATAAGACTAAAATGTATGCTGTAAATAAATTGGCCCTACTATGATTTACAGTTGGTAAAAATGAGAAACGAGAGACATAAAAAAAATTGTGTTTCCATATAAGAATAACATCTATTGCATGTTGGGCAGGGGGGGAAGGGGAGGGGGAGGAGGGAGGA
>NW_012137303.1:4704124-4706604 GCF_000956105.1 Propithecus coquereli
TTTTAAAAAGAAAAAATATGCACACCCAAATGTTTTCTTGATTTTACCTTCTCATTATGAATTTTTAAAAATAAATGGACCATTTAAATTGTCCAGAATATTAAAAAACAAAAGGTATGATTTACTTCATGCATTACAACCTTAATCAGCTTGAAAGGGGGAAAATAAAGTATATGTAAAAATAGATACTATAATAAAGGCTGCCTGGAATAAAGACATTCAAGATGGTTTCAATTAGATTGTACTGTTTCAAAAAGTGTCTCATTTATGTATGTGATGCAAATGGCTGTCTGTGTGTTATAAAGGTATTCTGAGGAGAGCAAAGATTATTTGAGGTGAAGTAACTGTATCTAAGCCAATGGAAGTCACGTGGATCGCTTGAGGAAGGATGTGTGATAGCATCTCTCTCCGAGAATAGTTTCAAAGTTAAGCAGCTAATCTAAATACACTAAGCATCTTGCTATTGGAAAACTTCATTAATAATTAGTGTGGTGAAAACCTCTTGACTGGTGAAGAATCTGTCCAGTAAACATTGAAAAGCGGGCCATTAATCCTAAATCTGGGAGTGACTGGTCAATAGCACTTTAATATTAAGAATACTGCTGAAAATATGTATGCCTTACATTTCCCATCTGCTTTCGAAAGCAAACTGTTGGCTACAAAAAAGTTTTGCTTTTATTTTCTCTCACCAGAACACAGTATAAAAATGTAGAGAATGTTCACATGCTGCCTTTATCTCAGTGTTATATTTTGAATGTTTCTGTATTCTATAACATTAATCCTTGCATGAAGAAATGTTAATGAAATTACTACAAAGGACTTATTTAATTTGAACTGAGAATTATTTTGTCATTTTTAAAAAAAGAAAGTTTACTTATGCTATACATATCCCAAAACATTAGAAATATTTAACTCTAGGATTGTTTTCACTCTTTGAGTGATAAGACTACAGGTGATTTGTATTTCCTTCTTTTTTTTCAGTTTCTCAACACATTTGCGGACTTTCACATCCAGGGGGGAAAAAAGAGTGAATAGCAATTAATTTTTTAAAAGAAAAGAAATAAAATAATACATTATAAAAGTTTGAATTTAAACATTTTGTGAAGTTGAAAAGTAAGTCTCCCTTGCCCATTATCCTTGGCCTTTTGTGCTCAGTGGTAGAACGCAAGTGTTTAAGGAATGTATGGACTTTGTAACCATTAGCGATACTCTTGTACATTAAGTATTTCCCATATCTCTTATGCACCTGCCTTTGGCCCATGCTAGAAATTTTCTTCTGTGGGCAAAGTTATGATCTGAATGTTTGTGTCTCCCAAAATTCATATGTTGAAGTCTTAACACCCAGTGTATTTTGAGGTGTGACCCTTCAGAGATAATTAGGGTTCGATTAGGTCATGAGGATGAGGCCCTCATGATCATGCCCTTCCGAAAACAGGAAGAGACAGGAGATTTCTTTCTCCTCTATGTGAGGATACAAGGAGAAGATGGCTGGCTGAAAACCAGGAAGAGGACCCTCAACAGAAACTTGGTTTTGGATTTCCCAGCCTCTGGAATTTTAAGTAGTAATTATTTGTTGCCTAATCACCTATCCTGTGCTAGTTTGTTGTACGAGGTGAATAAGACAGGCGCTGTAGCCCCTCCCCATCTCCTTAATCCCCCCCAACTTCCCTTTTCTCCAGGAACTACCAGCCACTAAAGAGAATTTTATATGATTTATGATTGGGCTCGATCTAGAAGCCATATGTCTTATGGTGTAGCAGTCACTGCATTATCAAAGAATATTACATAAAGTCTTTCACACCTAACACTAAATCAGACATCATTACCTGCAAAATACCAAGGGAGCAAAGTAGTTTTATAGAAAGAATATTAGATTGTGACCCAAAAGAAATCTGTTCTGCCTGTATTTTTTTTTTTTTTTTATAGCTAGCTATATAACCCTTGGCAAATCACTGGTCCCCAATGCACTCATGTATAAAATAGAGGATTCCATTAAATGATAAATTCTCTTTCTCTTCTGGCTTTATAATTCTATGGCTTTTTCCATGTTGTTAAGACATTCTCATTTTTATATAACAAAATCAACAGGAGAATACATTTAAAACTATTTTTTAGTGCTTATCTGGAAATCTATTTCCATGTGATCCAAACAAAATAAGCATTATGAAAACTTGAAAGGTGAATATCTAATATTCTGTTCCATAGCTGTCAGAGTATGTAGCTGTGTACACATGTGAACAGACAATCTTATATACAAATTTATTTAAGAGAGAAAGTATACATTTTGGGTGATAATGAGACTGTGTTTCTCTGACCTGTACATAAAATTAAGACAAAATTATTTTTATCTTAACCTCCTGCCCTGGGATATTATACATATTTGTAATTACCATAATATGTCACTCATTATTTTCATCTGTATCATATTGCTATTTAATTTGTGAATTGGAGAAATAAATGCCTCAATGAAGGTGTCTGCA
>NW_012137303.1:4707184-4708120 GCF_000956105.1 Propithecus coquereli
TTTTGGATTTTGAGACTTTACATTCTCTTCATGAAGAAGCTGACAAAATAGGTTGGATCTGGTGGGATAGTTTGGAGCAACTTCATTTTAGACAGCTCATAATGTCTGGGCCTGGAGTGAACTGATTTTAAGAGGAAGGAATGGTTACACAGCTAGATAATTAGAGAGAGAAAAAAGAAGGAAGGAAAGACGGAAGGAAGAAAGGAAGGAAGGGAGGGAGGGAAGGAGGGAGGAAGGAAAGAAAGAAAGAGAGAGAGAAAGGAAGGGAGGAAGAATGGAAGGAAGGAAGGAAAGAAGGAAGCAAGGAAGGAAAGAAAGAAAGAAAGAACAGAAGGGAGAGAATGAAAGAAAGAAAAGAAAGGTAGGTAGGTGGGTGAAGGAGGGAGGGAGGGAGGAAAAGAGGGAAAACAAGCAGGTAAGTGAAGTATACCACCTTATATTTGCAAAGAACCAAATCATGGGTATTTTCGGAGCATAACGTTTTTGTTGTGTTTTACTGTAGTGACAGAAGCAAAGTCATTTTGTGGAGATAATTTGAAGAAAAAGGCAAAATACTTTTGAAATATTTTTCTTTGTTAGTTAATGAGTTACAACTTTCTTTGAACTAGGAAAGAAAAATATTGAAACAAAAAAAAATTGATGGGTTATTTACCTTGAATAATTATAAAAATGGGCCTAATGATAAACTATAAAATGAAGTTTTAAAAATTTTGACAACTATGTGAATAAACAAAAGCGCTTTTCGAATCAGCATCTGAGATATAAATTAGAGTATTTAGACCACTGCCACTGGCATGGGTGGGGAACTTGCTGCCTTAAGGCCACATGCAGCCCTCCAGATCCACAAATGTGGCCCCTCAACCAAACCCAACTTCGTAGAACAAATCCATTTATTAAAAGGATTTGTTCTGTAAAATTTGGATTCAGTCAAAAGTC
>NW_012137303.1:4710699-4711246 GCF_000956105.1 Propithecus coquereli
TGGTACTAGAGGTACACAAAATAGCTGCTTTAGATATTCTTAATCACCCACTTATAACAAAGAACTCAGTAACTTTATATATAATACTTTTGAATGTTTTTGGAAAATAAAAAATATAATGAGGTTGGCCAGTTGCTTCTAATGTCACTGGACAAAGTAGTGAAAGAAAAGAAAGAACTCATGGATTTGAATTCCCTTAAAACTTGTTTAAGTTTTCCAACCATATAACTCATGGATTTCAATTCCCTTAAAACTTGTTTAAGTTTTCCAACTGTATTTCCTAGGATCAAATCTTTATTTGAAAGTGTGTTAAAATGAAAACAATTTGCATATCATGTGAAGGTCAAAGAAAATTTATACTTTACCAGGGAGTCAATACACCACCCAGTGGCCTTATACCCCTAATACAATATTAAAGTTCTTAGGACTTACAGAGAAAATTAAACCCATGCGTGGTAGCTTTGTCATAAGTGCTATTATACCGAACCACAATAAAACTGGGCCGGATTTCAGTCTTGACTGATAAATTATTTACCAATTTATTTCT
>NW_012137303.1:4711871-4765438 GCF_000956105.1 Propithecus coquereli
GGACTGTAGCGATTCTCCTGCCTCAGCCTCCCAAAGTTCTAAAATTATGGGCATGAGCCATCATGCCTGGCCAACCTAAGGTTTCTTCAAATTGATTCCATTAACAATGGAAGGACATTCAGTAGTTTTCAAATAGAAAAATATCAATGTGGTATTCTATGAAGGTCTGGGAAGATGGAGAAGAAAGTTGTTAGTTTTCACTGGGTGTTATTGACACAGCTGCTCCTTTGGAAATAAATTAGAAATCTCAGTTTCTAATGCAAAGCTTACTCATCATCGAAAAGAGTTTTAGGTAACTTTTGCAAACAGAAACTTTTCCTTGAGGTTGACATAGCCTGTGTTATTCTTACTGACTTCTCTGATAGAGCTGATAGATCCCAAAATGCTTTCTTAAAAATCAGACTGGGTGACCACTGCGAAGCCCACACTGATCCAGATAGAAGTTGGCATAAAATCCTCTAGGGAATGTCTGGGCACCAGCACAGCCACCTGACCACTAGTGGGCAGGCACAGCCCTTGGTTCTAAGGAAAACTTTGTATCGCAGAGGGGGATTAGGGTCAATGATTTCAGGGGCCGTCCCTTTCGTTGCTTAATCCAACCTGGCTGACTTAACGATATAAACTGGAGATTTACTGCTCCTTCTTCCTGAGCACTGAGCCACCACCTTCACTCTCAAGGTAATTCCACCTGGTAATTAACTGTGAAATATTGAGTGGCCAGAATCTGACCCGAGTGTTTGTACCAAGCAAAAGTTTCACTTGCGGTTTTTTGGGTTTTTTTTCTTTTTCTCTCTCTCTTTCACTGCCAGTTTGTGTGTATGTGTGTTTTAAAGTATTAACTCTCATGGAAGCACATGCCTGTTTAAAATTCCCAGACGATGAGTCAGACCCGTACAGTGAGGTTCCTGGAGAGTCACATGATGCCATTTGATGAAACTTCACCTTATGAAGGGTTGGATGGAAAAATTAGAAGAGCTCTTTCAGATTTATACACACGCACACACACACACACACCCCTACATACTCTTGTGTATATCTATGTGTATAAAATGTCATATAATTTTGCATATATGTACACAAAAGAGAGAAACAGACAGACATGTGCGTGTAGGAAAAAATACCCTGTGCTTTTGTTCCTTTCTTTTTTCCCTCTGTAGATATTTAAAAATCTGGTGTGCCAACAGCTCGTGCTTCTTTGAAACAAGAAGAAAGCAGAAGCCCTGTAGCCACATGTGCTGCACGTGAATTTTGGTTAGGTATCAACCCCCTGGAATCAAAATAGTGAGACTAGAAATCCGGATTCCAAAGTGATAAAGAGCTAGTATTGCTGAGACTTTAGGATATATAATTCATTTCACTTGCTGTTCTGATAATATGCTTTGGGCTTACCTAGGACTCTAAAAAATCTATATTACAATTCATACTTTTCTTCAAATCAGTTTGATGCTTCCTAGTTAAATAACATATCTTGTTAATTTGAACAATGAAGTAGGCTACCTTCCTTGAACAACTCTAAATTGTAGTAATTTTTGAAGCTCTTCAAATTAATTTTTCTCTATATTTTGCTTAAGTGTAAACTCACTCTAGGAGTGATATTTGGAGTATAAAAGCCTCATTTCCTAGTGAACCCTAGCTATGGGCAGGACTGAGTCGCTTCTTATGAAAAATGAACTAGTTATAGAATAATAAGTATTCTAGAAAGGTCCTGCCTCAAGATGGTATGGATGCAGAGCAAGAAGGCAGACAGATGCTTGGAAGGAAAAGTTCTCTTCAAAAGGTTGAGGGTATCCACAGCATTTTAGGAGCATCGAGGTGTTTTAAAACATCATAGAGGAAGTAAAACCAACTAAATTGGCTGCATTGATTCATTCACTTAATGAATATTTATTGAGAGGCTGCTATGTGCCAGACATGCTAGATGCTAGAGATTCAAGGAACAGTATATTACAGTATTACCCACGAGTACTTCCAGTCTGATGGATGAAACTCGCCTAAGCAAATAGTCATAAGTCAGGAATGTGGAAAGTACTATGAAAACACAGGTGCAGAAATGGCTAACTTTGTCTAACAGAATTTGATAAAACTTCACAGAGGAGGTGATACTTGATCCAGATCTTTACAGATAAGTAGGAAATGACTTGTTGAAAAATTAGTAAAGCAGAGGAAAAATATTATAAATGTTGGAGAAGAAGTGTTGAAAGAGAAAGACCCATTAAAGGTATCATTTAATATTAACCAGAACTGGCCCATACTATGGAGCTTTGAATGTGCAATTCATTTTCACTTTTATTCTAGGCCAATCCAGAAGCTAAACATGTTCCTGAAGAGGGTTTATAACCAGGAAGAATAAAGCCACTAGTAATCTAGGCTCTCTCTCAATCAATCTTTCTTTCTTTCTCTCTCTCTCTCTTTCTGTCTTTCTTTCTTTCTTCTCTCTCTCTCCCTATCTTTCTTTCTTCTTTTCCTGCTCAAGTTATCTCATCTTTAGACATGAATAATTCCCCTCTGAAGACTGGCATCCCTTTTCACCTAGACACTACAGTTTACATGCCATCATTTCTAGTATCAGTCCAGACTTACTGCGATTGCTATATCTAAATCCCAGAATCCCTCAAGGGAGAATTTTATTTGCACAACTGATCCAATGCACTGTGTTCAGAAGTGGAGATACACTGTACAGGTATGAGTCCTGGAAACAAATTTCCATCGAATGGGGAGGACATTCTCAGAGTAGGCAGGCCATGGGTTAAGCACCATCCCAAAAGTTATCTACTACACTCACTGATTCTATTTTGAACATACCTAAACGGAATGTGGAGTGTGGCATGACAGTTACCTTTTGCACAGTGCAAACCTAAATTTGCTGAGACTGTTTTCTATGACTTTTATTTCTCTTTATAACTATTTATTGAGTGTTTCAAAAGAAGAAGAAGAAGAAAAAGGATGTTGATATGTCCAAAAGGTATATTTCTCCTTGAACAGGAGAATGATGGGCTGGGGCATGGAACTTGAGTCAATATGAATATTTGTGATTTTTTTCTTCCTTCTTCCCCCATGGTTACTACCCCCAATTAAGTAAGGCAGGCTAGTTATGGTAGGAATTAAGTGTGATGCAAAAGTTATATAAGATTGAAAATCATTCCTTTGGAAGTCCATTCCTTCCTGTGGTATGCACATAAGAGTTCACTTTAAATGAGATTCTGAGACTCATATGTAAGTACAGCCTCTAAGTTACCTGCAATTTCTCTCAACATGTTTCTGTCAAGGAAAGATGATGTGTCTGGTGGCATAAGTAAGTACCTGAGCTTTGTTTTGTTTCTTTGTTATTCTTAACTATTCAAATTCCCTATATCCAAGCTGGCTAGCAGATTATAGGAAAATGGCCTTTTAGTAACTTGAATTAGTTTGTAGATATTATTAAGAAATAACTTTGTTCCAGCATTTCCATAGATCTGTTAACATCCAGACTTAAAAAATAATCATTCAGAATTACATCTAAATTAGTTCAAACTTGTACTTATGAAGGTAACGCTAACTGCTCTAATAAATTCTCAAGCATCAGTGGTTTATTTCTTGTTCCAAAATGGGTATTTTTCATTGGCTGATGGCTCTTCTCTGTGATTATGGAACTGATATAATTCCATCTCACGGCCCTTCCATGCTCCACAGATGGCTTACAAGGTCACAGTGGAAGAGGAAAGATAACACAGAAAATCATAAATAGGAAGTTTTTGTGGGCCACATCTAGAAATGGCACAAATCACTTCTACCCACACATATTAAACTGGCAAAAGTCATTCACATGGCTAAGTATAATTGCTAGTGTGGCTGCATTTTGCCCAAGAAGAAGAGGAAATAAAGGGGTGAAAATCCAGTTAGTCTCTTCCAAGAAGCTCTCGGTAGTTTCTCATAGTGCTTACCTTGCAATCAGTGACAATTTTTAAAAAGGTGTAAGTTTATTTAATATAAACTGAATTGACAATCACTCAGCAAAATTCAAATCCAGCGTATAAATAAATTGCTATGACAAAGTGCTCCTTATGCTGTTTTGTTGTTTATAATACAAATAAGCATTAAGTAGCCTAAAACATACACACACACACACACACACACACACACACACACACATACATTTCGACATTTAATTGAGAGCCGGGTTCCAAACTCTTGGATTGTGTACAGATATCCAAAAAGAGAAATAGAAATGGTCTAGGTAGGAAGAAATATGCAACAGTTTTCCCATCAAAGTCTTTGTTTTAAGTAAAACTATTTTCTTTACTATTTCTTGTTGTATGAATAAAATACTACTAGAAATTGATAATAAAATGCTTCACAATTCTTAAATAAGGTGATAAAATATCTATGCTTATCATTTTAGTTATCACTGTACAGATTATTCCATTATTCTCAAATTTATAATAGATATTTTCTTATGTTTTATATAATTTTGAAAACTTAATATTTTTTCTAATAAATAATGTTCCAAATTGTTCTGTATAATAAATATATATTTCTTTAGATTTTTCAACTTCTGGTGTTTCTACTTGTTTCTTCTATTTGTTGAAAATTATGGTATATAATTAATTTTGTAGGTTGGGGAAAGAAAGAGTGCAAAAGGTTGTATATTTTTTTAATCAAGTCTAGTCCCCTGGATTTATAACTGTACCTCTCATTACAGCCTCTAGAGGAAGTGTTTATGGTTTGAATGCTAGAAAAAGTTATCAGATGAAATCAGGGAACACCCAAGGAATAGCACAATACCACAGAGTTAATATGGTTGATGATATCATAGGTCATTTTTAGCAGATGTCAAAAAAAGAAAAATCAAGCTGCCATTCCACATACTGAGCCCTTGTTCACTTAACAGAAGATCTTTATAAGTGAATCACAATTAATGGTAAGCATTCATTGGGTTAGGGGATGGACATTTGGATTACTTTTGGACTTTAAGAAGAAAAAGACATATGATAAAAATCATAATTTCTAGAAAAGATACTTATATAAACCTTTATTCCCATGTGTTATATTTGACCACAATGTCTAATTTGGCACTGGTGAATGGATTCTAGTTAGGAAAAGTTTCCTTTTAGAAATACAACTACATTTGTGGAACTCAAAAAATCTCATATGCATCCAGTCTTAAAACTAGCTCTTCAAAAACTGCCAAGTGAAATCCCACTTCCAACTGTGTGCTCACTGGAAGAAAGAGTTTTGGTGGTACTTTTTAATGATGTATGCATGTAAAAGTCATTTGGAGAAAGTAAAGGAAAACAGTTATATCTTAATTTAGTTAAAGAAGATCAGTAGTTTCTTTGCGGAATCTAACCTTTTATTAAACCAGATTATTACTAATATTTTTCCCTAGGTGTATTGTAGTATGTGTTGGCCATTTACAAGAAAGGATAAACCAGTTGGCTAACTTGTAAAATTATCTACAAGACGTGTTCATTAGCACTCATGACATTCCTCCCCTGAGTGGGACCTTATACTACTGCTTTTGGAGAGGTGGATTAGGATAGCATATACCATGATTCCTACTCTAAACTGGTTCTGGGAGAGTAAGAAGTCACCCATCAGGGAAAAGGCACTGGGTCCTCCCTAACCAAGCATCTGAGGAATTACCTACATATGAAGTACCATGTCCTCCCATGTTTGATGCTTATTAATAAATTGTCGGTCCTGTGCAGATTATGCTTGACAGCATAAATGTATACCTCACATTTTTAAAATAAAAACTCAGAAACACTGAGTTTTAATACTATTAAACACACTTAATCACACACATACATACACACTGATACACACGTGCATATACCCAGAAAGAACTTTATTTCTTTGAAATACCAGTAGAATACACAGTAGTACTCTTCACTAGATACTATTAATTTAGATAAGCAAAGGGGAACAAAAGCACTTTAGGAATTATGTCTTATTTTAAATTAAAAATGGCATGATAGAATTAATTCTGAAAATTCCTTGAAAGTTGTCAAAAAATGCTAACTCAAATGTGTTTATATTTTTAACTTTGTAATTTTGAGTCTTTTGCAGGGGTGGGCAACATTTTTCTACAAAGGACCAGTAAATGCTTTAGACTTTACCTGTCATAGTCTCTGTTGTCACTACTCAACTCTGCCATTAGAGAAAACAGCTACGGGCTGTACATAAATAAACAAATAAGGTTGCATTCCAATAAAACCACATTTACTGAAACAAGTAGGGGTCAGACTTGGTCCATGGGCCATAGTTTGTCAACCCTCGGTCTTTAGCAACCCTCATATCATGTATTAACTGTAATTCCTTTTCTCACAGAGATTCTTAGAAATTATTCTAAAATAAATTATAATTTTAGCTTTTTGTCTGGAATATGGACATAAAGTATTGTTTTCCTTCATTTGTTATGAAAAATATGACCCACCTTCAAGTTTGAGCAGACCATGAGCCCTCAATCTTCTCCTGAGCCTTGTTGTGGACAGTGAGGACCTGTAGGAATTGGGAAATGAATACATCTGTCAACTTACAGCTAAAGAATTTAAAGCAAGAACATGGAGTTTTGTTTCCCCAAGATGCTCTATTTAAAAAGACAACTATTGAGAGGCTTACTGTTCTGTACGACTGGGGACAGTCTTGAAAATAATGACCTACTTTCCCTCAGCAAAGCCAACTCTGAAAGAAGATGATGTCTACAAATGAAGTCTCATAAAAGAATATAATTAAACACTGATGCTCCGCAGAGTGAAAGAGCTTTGAGATAATGACTACAGTGGCACACACTGTACCAAAGAGAACAAGATGTCACAATTATATATTTGCAGGTTGATTTAATCTGACAGGATTCTTAGCAACAGTGAACTTGGTCTGTCTGTGCATAACAACACAGTCTATGTGTTCTACAAATGAAGCTCTGTTTATCGTTTATAAACTTACGCGTGTCAATTAGCAAACTTCTTAATCTAGCTGGATGTTCCTGTCAGTGGAGGTCCAGTATGTCTTGATTTTCTTTGGCACAGTGTTTATAAATCATCCTCTTTATTTAAATAAAGTGTTTTTAGAATTCTCTGTACAAATAGGGCTTGTTATTTGAATATCATTTTTGAATGATATTCACTCATTGCAAAGTTCTAACTATCTTAGGTTCTCAAGTATTCCTAACAGATAAATAAGCAGCTAGTAAATTTAGATTATTCCTCAAAATTAATCCAGGAGAGAGAAGAGTGGATGCCATCAGGACTTGGCAGACTATGGCCCTTGGGCCAAATCCATCCCATCTATTTTTGTATGACCCACAACCTAAGAATGGCTTTTCCATTTTTAAAATGGCTGAAAAACAATCAAAAGAAAATAATATTTTTTGACTCATACAATGTATATGAAATTCAAATTTCAGTGTCCAAAAATAAAGTTATATTGGAACATAGATACACTCAATTTTTTTTTTTTTATGATCTATTGCTGTTTTCGTGCTACAACAGCATAGCTGAATAGTTGTAACAAAGACTGTATGGCCAGTAAAGCCTAAAATATTTACTCTCTGGCCCTTTATGGAAAATACTTGCCAACCTCTGGATGACATGCTCCTTCAAACCCCCTTTCCAACTTTTGATTTTAATATGATTTGTATTTTAATGTGATTTTCCCTTTCTAATCCCCACTTTTGCCTTGACTTTAAGGTTTGAGAGGTATTTCAGGATAGTGGTAGGAGCTCAGTCCTACAGGCCTAATTTTGTGTATGATAATGCACCTTAATATATTTTCATCTTCATCTTATGAAATATAGAAGTCAACCTAGATACTCATTAATCAAAGTGCCCAACAGTTACACAGTGCTTTAAAATTTATAAAGCTCTGTCACATGCATTGCCTTACTTAATCCTATGCACTGGTACTGAGACAAAATCTGAGGTTTAGATATGTTAACTGACTTTCTAAAAATCATGCAACTAATAAACAGTGGAGAGCAGATTCTAAATCTGACCGTGGGTCTTATGTTATTTCTACATTATTACCCTGTCTCAGAAAGGTAGAGATATAAACAAAAAATCTGTGATCTGACAATTGTTTGTCTTGAAATCATGCACAAAGCTCATGTGAAGTACACCTGGGGAGAATTTCTTCTCCTGTCGCTATGAGCCCAACATAAAACTAGTAAGAACTACAGACTGGGCTTCTTTTCTTTACACAGAGTAGGATAGAGCAATGGTGCTGTGCGCTTTCATAGACCCAGTAATTCATGCATCAAAGAAGAATTAAAGAAACAACACTCAAAACTATAAAAATTTAGGATGTAAAATAGCCAGCTTCCCTGATTCCATCCTTGACCCCATAGGACCACTCCCCAATAGCAGTCAAAGTAAGTGTTTGAAAACCCAAATCGTATCGTTAGAATAAATCCAAATTCCTACACGGCTGCACTTTTCTTGCCCTCTCACCCACCCTCTCCTCTCCAACTCACCTGCCATTTCCCTTCTCCTTCAAGCCACTATGGCCACACTGGTCCTTTGCATTCCTTGACAATGACAGCTCATGTCTTGATTTGCTTCTCCATGGACCGAGAGCATCATCACCTGAGATATTCTCAGAATTGACTTCTTCCCTCCATTGGAACTCTACTCAAATGGCAACCTGTCTTCAAAGATGCTTCCCTTGGCCACCTTCACCCATCTCTCACTATTCTGATACTCTGACTTATTTGTCTTTAGTATTATCCATCTCTAAAATTATATTATTCACTTTTAGTATGGTTCTTTAATATCTAATTTCCTCCAGTGGCATGTAAGTTCCTTTGGCACAAAGACCTTTCCTACCTTTTCTGCCGATATCTAGAGCACAGTGTGGCACATGGTACACTCTCAAACGCATTTATGCAGAATGGAGGAATGACAAAATGTATGTGGCCTTCAAAATAAAAATTTCCCCTTTTTCTGAGATAGCCTAGTTGATAAGAAGGCAAAGAACATTCCAACCAAGCAACATAGTATGACAGATCTGTCAATAGCCATTACCCTGGAAATAGATGAAATAATTTAAGTGTAACCATGAGTTCAATCTGGAAAGAAAATAATTTCTAAATTCTGTAGGAATATAGATTGCTTATGGACATGACATACATTGTCATGACATACATGTTAAGGCATGTGGGGCTTATTAGGTGTTTTAAGCTTCTAAACTATCTCTTTCTGAAGATAGAACATGGAATGATCCAAGCAGGAAGCTGAGAAGCCCCATTTAACCAGCTTCTACTATGGTTCAACCCCCTTCAAGGTAAATACATTTTGACTGACCCAAAATATTACTTAATAGCCAGTTTTGGGCATAATAACTCTTCAAAGTCATCAGTGGTAAGTGGGAGTATTTCAAACTGTTTTTCTTCTGTATGTAAAGATTGAAAGTTATATTTCAACATGCTTTAAATGACAACATTGTTAAATAAATTGAAGACCCTGAAGCTGGCTCTTAGTAGAGCCCAATCTGAATTGAGCAAACTCATTTACAAAAATAACTTTTATTTTAAGAAAATATAACTTTATCAAATTCTTCAACAGTCAAGAGGAGTGGTTTTTAGTAACGCATGGCTTAGTCGTGAGGTGTACATGAAGATGGAGTTGGATTATGCTGGAGACGTGGTGATTTAATGAACTATGGAAAGCGCATTTACTTCAAGGGGACGCAATGTGCTCAGCATACTTCATCAGGAAACTTGCAAGGGATACATTTGAAAATAACTGAAATCTACAACCACAGTGGGATCAGGTTAGAGAGGAGAGGTATACGTTTGAAACAGTCAATTTCGAGTTGGTTCCTAAGAAAAGCTTCATTTTGCATGATTTTATGAATTTTTCTGTTGGGATCAGTCTAAGGCATAACTGTGAATTTTGTCTTGAACATTTTTTCTACACTTCCTTCCTACGCCTCTGAGTTTCCTTTTGATAACCCTTATTCTCACCCCATCCAGGCCCCAGATACATTTCTTCTTTGCCCACTAATCTTTGGCCATGCCTTGTTTGTCCCTCTGTTGCCCATATTATTCTTCCTTCATCTGCCAAAATTTGCCATCCCATAGTATGTGGAATTTGGGTCTTTTTTTAATTGTACACTGAAATCAGGTACTTATTTTTATCCATAATAGTTTATTAAGTGTATGTGCATAAGAATGTCCTGGGTGTCATTATGGAACAGAGAATAATCAGATACATGAGCTTGTCTCATGTTGCCTGCAATTCTTGCTAGTCGTCCTGGAAAAGATAATACAGTTCCCACCAATGAGTAAATGGCTTATAACAAACAGCAACATATTTGCTTTTTTAAAAATACATAAATACATGGAGTTTTAAAAGAAAGAAATGGTTCTTTAGCAGAAAAATCTGAGCTTCTTTTACATGTAGGTAGACAAGGTATTTGGGGGGAAGAGATTGTTTTCACGCTTGTAAAAAGTACTGTATGCAGGGACCTGACTGTATCACTAAATCACTAAATTAAAGTTACCATAACTAGAGGTGGTAACTGGATAATGGCCTTCCCCCGACAACTGAATGCATGGGCCAAGATATTTATGCACAAAGTAGAAGGCCCTTTTAAGTAGCAGGAATCCAATTTCATTGTCATTATTACCATTGTGCCAAATGACTTGTAAAATAAAATAAATGAGATCTACAGCACCTTAGCAAGCTAAGACAACCCTCAATTCATCATTTGCCTGCAAAACTGCACTCTGATGGTCTCAAAATGAGGGTGAGAGAGAGGATTAGTTCTGACCTTCCACTGATCAGAACAAAGTGTTATTCTTGATCTCACTTCACTGGTTTCTGACTAGCATAGCATTTTTTTGCATTGTCTTATTTTTCTCTCTTCATAAATCAAAGTAAGTATCCTAAGAGCCACAGGACTGGCTGTCTTGCTGGAGTTTTACACAGAAAACTCCTTTTGTGGCTATCAAAGTTATTTGTACCTGAACAAATAGGCAAATATCAGGCTCTAGATGGAAACCACTAATTCCATACCATCTCCAGAGAAACTTATAACAATGGGTCATGGGTAGAGTTTGAGAAATTTGTCACTTACTCCTCACTGCATACCTTCATATTCCATATTACTTTCTGTGACTGGCATGCTATGTCAGAATAGTAGTAAGTGACAGTAAGTGAGGAGAGAAATGTACAGGACAGTTTTTTTTCTGTTGTTTTTTTTTTTAAGAAAACATACACAAAATATTGAGAAACTCTGGGGATAGGTCCTGACTTAGCTTTTGTGAAAGCAGTTTTAAGATGCTTGAAACAGCCTTTTCACCCTTATCTCATTGTGTGAACTTGAGAAAAGCACTTAGTCTATACATCCAATCCAAAACACATATAATATTATTTTCGTAAGAATAGCACCACATGCTACAGTGATTATTTAAAGTCACTTGAATATGTAAGTCAAGTAAAACTTGGAAGTCACAGTACCGAGGCTTTTTTATTACCCCCTGTGGCATAAAGCCACAGCAGACCTGGTTTAGAGAGATTTCCTCATCATTACAAAATAGCCACGTGACTGACAATGCAGGGTGAACTCATTCTTCTCTACAGCCTCTGAATTTGGGCTGAATTATGCCTCCATTCAGTGTGATATAGTTGAAAGGGCTTTGAGAGGAAATCCGACCATGGATTTTAGCCCACAATTTACTACTGGATGACTTGGGCAAGTTACCTCAAATTACTGTAGATTTCCCATCTACAATAGTAATAATATTTAGATATTTGGTGGTTTTATTCTCATTTGGGGGGCTGTTTGTTATATGCTAGGCAATTTGCTAAGAACTTCATGTACATTGTGTCAACTAATATTTGTAATAATACCAATTGTTAGCCACTGTTAATGTTTTAGGAAACTGTCATTCAGAAGAAGTAATTATAGTGCCTAGTTTAACAGCTAGTAAGTAGCAAAGTCAAAATTCACATCTAGGTGTAACTCCAAAGCCAGTGCCCTCCCTGTTGCTGTAAAAGAATGAGGCAGATGGCTACATGCAGGCCCTGCTTGATAAAGAGTCATAAGACCAAAACCAAGGTCTTTGATAAAACAGGAGGCAGTGGAGAAGCCAGCCAAAACCATTAGAACGAAGATGGCCACAAAAAAGACCTCAAGTTACCCCTGCTGCTCATTATATGCCAGTTACAATGAGTTAGTATACTAAAAGAAATTCCACCAGCGCCATGACAGTTTACAAATGCCATGGCAATTCCCAGAAGTTACCCTATATGGGTTAAAAAAGTCAGAAATCCTTGGTTCTGAGAAATCCCACTCCTTTCCCAGAAATCTTATGAATAATCCTCCCTCCGCTTAACATAAAATTAAATAGAAGGTATAAAATAAGGCCCTAGAAACTCGCAAAGTGCTATTCTCTCTTGGTCTGAGAGTTAGCTGCTGCTCTGTCTATGGAGGAAGACTTCCTTCTCTTTCTTTGTTACTTCAATAAACTTGCTTTTGCTTTAATCTGTCAGCTTGCTTTTGAATTCTTTCCTGCATGAAGCCAAGAATCCACTTGGCCTTCGGGTGGGACCCTGGGTTTGGGGTGGATTTTCCTGTATCACCTGGATCGCCCCAGCAATGGGGTGATGTTTCTTCCACTGGCCTGCTGCTGTTCTTGCCCTGAGCAACAGCTGTGTAAAGCCATGCTGAGTCTTCCTTCCAGAGTAACTTTATTCCCTCCTGCGCCCTAATATGTGCCATGATTCTTTTACAAAATACAAAACCTAGATCCTAATTTTTTTTTTTTTTTTGCCTGGGTTTCTTGGCTTAGGCTAAAGCTAGATTGTGTCATAATCTCTTATGAGTTCTGGATCACTGCTCCTTGACCTTTAACACTACTCTGCTGAACTCTAGAATTTTTGTCTGTCTAAATCCCATGGGACTGGGAGCACTCTATCTCCATTTGATTGAGCTGAGTACCTTCCACTTTAAAGCTTGTTCATGCCAGAATTTATTTTACCTCCCCATACCTTCCTGTTTTAATTGAGTTTTTCTACTTTGACCCTGGTTGGAACTATAACAACTGCCTGCTTTCCGCTGCCTTCCTAACGTATACATGTATGTGTATATATGTGTGTGTGTATATATAATCATCCCACTTGTTTAGAAAACTCATATTCCATTCTCCTCACTACCACAGCTTCCAAAAAACTGACAGACAAACCAGCCTGCCATGCCTTGTTAATGCCCAATCCCAGAGCATATGGTGCCCTACAAAATACCCTTAGGCTCACAAATGGATTATTTTCTTTTCAATCAAGTCCTGGTGGTTGCAAACACAATGCAGATGTAACATCCCTTATGGAGGCCTGTGGAAAGGTAAAAAAAAATAAAATAAACAAAAAATAAACAATTTTTTTCTCCTTTTTTAAATCATGAACATCTTGAATTCATACAAAGAATTTTATTTTCTTTGACTTAATGGTTAGATTGTATTTAAAAGACATTCTGCTACAAAAAAAAAATTGCTATCATCGAAAAGAAGCAGAAAAGCAGAAAAAAATACAGTCTTTTACTCCTGTGAAGGTCAAATTGTTCCTTGAAACCACATACCTAAGTGTTTTTCAAAACCATGAATTTCAGGGTTAGTTCAGTTTTTTCTCAGTACCAAATATTTCACTTAAAATGTGAAGACAGATCAATAATCCAATTTTTTTATTAATTTTATATAAGAACTCAAGTATAAAGTATTACATTTTTCACAAAAAGCAGGGAGAAGCCTTTATATGTTTTACAGGTCCCCATAATATGTATGCACTTTTAAAAATCAGCTGATAAAAAAGTCTGTTGAGCATTATTTATGCTCAGCCTCTTCCGTGCAAGATCTCCTCCTGCCTGAACTTGCAGGGGTGACAGGTGGCAGCCTGCAGCCTCAGCCTGTGGAACAGTACACAGGGGCCACCTACATCACAGAAGTCTCAGATGGGAGGGTGGGTGGCCTCTATGCTTATAATCACAGTTTGAGAAATATAGAAATATCCATTTGGTAGTATTTTTCATAATAAATAATCCGAAACCACTTATTAATCCAAAGGAGTATAAATCAAGAAAAGCATCATAATCAAAGCCAAAGGGAGGCAAAATAAGAAAGTTTGAGGCAGACTGAAGGAAAACATGCCTAGAATTCCATGAGCAAGAACTCAGGCACTAGTTTGGGTGCTGTTCTGGCAGGGGCTGGGATTTTTATGTTGGAGCTAATTACAGAGGCCTATAGGAAACAAACACATGCCCCAGTGCTAAGCACTGTTGGAAAGAAACAAATGCAATATAGTCCTACCTTGAAGGACAGAAAGAGCAAAACCCCTCACTTGTATAGCAAATGCCTACTTGATCCAGGTATTTTTTTTTTTTTATCCCCTGCTGAGCCAGAACATGGCCTTCGGATCCTTCCCAACCTGGCACCTCAGGTATTGACTACCAGTCATGGGAGGTGACATGTCAGGGGCAAGTGACTTACCACCTCTACTTAAGAAGCTTATACTTTTATAGAGGAGCGGTACAATACCAGTAAATCACTACAACCCATGGCAGCTTGTGGTAAATTGTTTGAAAGTAGCGTAAAAATAAAACATGTTTAGAGAACAATGATTTCTGACCAGGCTGACAGCAGAGGGAGTCATGGATGGAGTGGCCTCTGAGCATCCTCATAGCCTAAGAATACAGAAGAGATGAAAGGAGGTAAGAGCTGTTTTGCATTATGAATAGGACATTGTATTATTCGGGCTTGGATTTTAGAAGGCTGCTAGATGTGCCATCATGTTTTAAATTAAGAGGGAAAAACTTCCAATAAATGACGAAGATAATTAAAACATTCGTGTGTCCGTAAGAATGATATATAGTCTGCAAATATAGCACTGAAGGATGAGCTCCAGAATTTGCTAATTCTCTATTTCTAAATGTGGGCACTATTATTTATAAGAACACTAATTCTTTTTTATGGTGGTTACATAATCAAGTGTTTCTGTGATTTAGAAAAAAACAATTAAATTATTGGTCTCATAAAAACAAAATAAATCACATTAGTCATTAAATTTATAGTAGATGTTTTATTTGTGGGGCATTTGTGTGCAGTTTGTAACTGAATCATCAGACTTTCATTTCACATGAGCATAAGTGTGCCACTCACTTGCATAAATGCATTTGTGTCTGAAGTGAAGAAAAAGGTAAGAGCTATAGAAGGCTCAATTCGGAGTTTGTGATGAGTAAATATACATATTTGTCCTTTCAAGCATATGGGGACTTGTCCTTCAAATGAGGCTTCAGATACAATGGAAAAAAGTAAAATATCAGAAAAAAGTAAATTCCAGCAACTCTGGTACTTCCTTGTAGTGTCCACTCCTGCTTTCAAGAAAATCTGGTTAAAAAACTTTCTAGAGGCGAACTGAGACTTAATCACAGTACACTATTCAATCTTTTTTCGTTTGTTTTATTTGTTTGTTTGTTTTGTCCATGAGAAAATTACTCAGTTTGGTGTAGAATCATTCCATGTACAGCAGAGTTTTCTGAACTCTAATACACTTGTGGTTTAAACCACATATTGTCGTCGTAAATTGTTTCCTAGGGTGATTTGTTTGTATATTTGTTAGGGCTGCCATGACAAATGACCACAAATTGGGTGGCTTTAAACAACAGAATTTATTCTCTCACAGTTCTTGAGGCCAGAAATCCAAAATCAAGGTGCTGGCAGGATTGGATCCTTTTGGAGACTCTGAGGGAGGATTCACTCCTTGCGTCTTCCAGCTCCTGGTGGCTCCAGGAGTTCGGCAATTGGTGGCAGCATAGCCCCAATCTCTGCTTCCTTCACATGGCCTTCTCCTCTGCGTCCCTTCCTCGCTCCTTCTTTTCTGAGGACACTTGTCACTGGATTTGGGGCCCACAGTGATCCAGGATGGTCTCATCTAGATATCCTTATTATAATAACCTCTGCAAAGACTCTTTGTCCACATGAGGTCACATGTCCAAATAAGGAACATTCACAGGTCGTGGGTGGACTTATCATTTGGGGGTCCATTAATCAGCCCACTACAGTCGTGTTCTATTATTTTTCACGTTATCCACATTATAGAAATAAATAGCTGTCCCCTGTTAATAATGATATGACATTAAATAAAAAATAATCTGTGACTGAACATAGTGGAATTTTACTCTCTTCTGATTTTATTTGCCTTTGGTAATTGGTGTAAATACCATGCATCTTCCACTTGATCATAGGACATTGCTCTAATCCAACAAAGAGCTTAACTTCCTCTTATTCTGCAAATTCCTCAAACATTACATTCTAGCTGAAAGAAAATAAGAAATAGCCATCTATTTATTTACTTTCCATTAATTTATTTTCATTGTACATCATATGTTCTCCTGGCATACAAGAATCCATCTACTGAGCTGTTAATATGCTATGAAAATATTTTAATACTAGAGATAATGTAGTTTGTTAAAATAAAATGTACAGGCTTTAGCCAGAAATGGTTCTGACTGCAATTCATAGCTCATAGCTTTAGTACTTTCAGTCTATTTGATTTAAACAAATCACTCAATCTTTTTTAGTCCATGTTTTCTCATCTGTAAAATGAAGACATTAATACCTCCTATCCCTGTTTATAACAAGGATTGGACATAATATAGGTAAACCGTCTAGCACAAAGCCTAGCATATGGTATTTACTTTGTAAATGATATTTATTACTTATTACCAACTTTGTTCACAAAGCAAAAGTAAGAAAGACAATTTTAATTGTTGGCTCATTCATTTAATTCACTCAAATGCTGGAAATGCTGAACCGAGCAGTGTCTGATGCAAAGCCAGAGTGGGAGGTGCGGTGTAACTCGAGATGCTGAGGTCCAGACTTGTGTCCTAACAGTTCCCTTAGCGGATCAGCTGCGTAATCCATCCTCGGATTCATATTGGTTAGGCAGTCTGGTCTCCACATTCTCCCCTGAAGGCACAATTCTCTTTGCCTACAGTCCTGCTCATGCTGTTTGGCTACTTGGAAAGTTCCTCTTTCTTCTCTGTTATTTGTACCTACTTACTGTTTATGGCCCAACAGAAGTCATTTATTTTCTCTGAGGGCTCCTCTCATACTTAGGCTTAAATATGTGTTCTGTTTTGAAATTTTAATGTGTTCATAGTCTGTACTCATTTGGACATTTGATGTATACTGCCTTGCATTGTTAAATGATGTAAGTTAGGTGCTGTAAATCATTAAATGTAAGTGTCATGAGGCCGAAGATTTTAATTAAGTGTCTTAGTGTTTGGGGGTTGCATTCTGAATTTAATTAAATTGTTCTTGCAGGTCCAAGTCTTAACCTCAGAATCTTTGTTTGTTTTTTTTTTTTTTAATAAAATTAAATTTAACTCCAAGCTCCCATCATCCAGACTACTAGGAAATCCAACTCTAATAATTATTGGGGCTTCCTCCCTCATGGTCATTCAGTCATTCAGAGATTGTAAATGAAGACAAACATTTGGGTCCTCCAGTCCTTGGCCCATGCTAGTTACCCCTGGAATGTCATTACCCATGCCTGTATAGCCTTTGAAATCTGTAAGCTCCCCATGTCGCATAGGATAGGAGGCTTTTCCATGACTGGGAGATTCAGTGCCTAGAGTTCAGTTTAGCTATTTTCTTGGAATCTAATCACCACTTTGTGTTATGAAAAAGTAGTTCTTGAATCCCAAATCCTCATGGATCTAAGAAACCACCATCCTTGCCTTTAGCTTGGCAAAAACTTTCTTTGTCTATTGCCAACCTTTTTCCCTACAAGGCATCTGCCCCTGCCTTCTCTACATAGTCGGTAAAATCTCTTCATTGAGTTTAGACTTACAAATGGCAGGAAAGGAAGCTGTCTTCAATAATCTGCTTTTAACCCTACATTCCTATGTTAGATAGATCACATTACTTAACTGGAAGTAGAAAAAGAAAAGTTGTGGGAGACGTGCAATTTGATGTTTAAGTAAATTTTTCTTTCTAACTGTAAGCATCGAAAAACATAGACTATCCGGATATATCACAAAGACTTGTGAAGCACACCTACCAATGGTCATAGTAATCACAGTACGTGACAGCCTGAGGAAACTACTGAAAAATAATTTCAAGGGAAGAAAGATTCTGACAGAGGAACTAGTTGTGGGGGCAAGATTTCCAATCATTTGGGAGGAGGTGAGTGGGAATGAATTACGTTCACAACATTTGTCACTCAGATTTGTCCTCTAGCTCAGTGCCGTGATCTAGAGTGAGAAGGGGCTGAAAGTGAACCCTGAAAGAGGACTTCTTTAAAAGCCCCACAAGACACCGAAAGTACATGGAACTTCTGCTTTAGGATCCACTTAACATAGTTGAGGGAGAATGTGAGTGTAGAATAGTGAAGGCTCTGAACAACAAAGCACGACTCTGGCACATTGAGATTTTTGCACAATGGTATGAAAACATGCCTTTGACTTGTGGACATCTTCATTAAGCACACCATGGTGACACCTCCTTTAGCCAAGAGCTTGGTGGACACACGGAAACCTGGTAATCCCTACGGTGTTGGTTAAGCTCCCAGGGCTCTGCTGCAATGACAGAGTTTCCAATGACAGACAGGCAACTGCAACAACTTGAGTAATAATGAGCCCATGTGCATCCTCACTGAACACTCTTCGTTATCAGAACCTGTGGTAAATCACATTCATAGAGCCTGCAAAACATTATCAGGTCTGAGAAGCAGAAATATTTAAAGGAAATCAGAAAGGAGGAAGATGATATTTTCCACAAGGTAGTTTGGAGGACTATTTTGTTAAAACATATAGACTAATTCTCTGGACTTTCAAAATTGTGTGTATGTGGGGGAGGGGGTGGTAATACTTTGAGAAGGGCTAGAATTCTAAACACGTTTTGCAGTCTCTGGGCTGTAACCAGAGAATTATTCTACCAATGATCTTTTCCCTAGAGTCCCTGGAGTCAATGCCATGAGAACATTGGTTACGTTTATATCTTTCTTTGTACTAACATTTATTCAGAGGCCAATAAATATTTGATTTGATAAATGGTACAACTTCCCTCAATTATTTTGACTAATTGTTAAAGAAGTTGGTTGCTAAACACTTGGTTAACACTTGTTTTCTGGGAGTACAACAAAATGTGAAAGCAGTTATTCAGAACCAAGAATTAAAACATTATTAATAGGGTATGTTTATAATACCTTCGGCTACAATACACAAAACTGACCCCTTTAGTATTTCCTGAATATTTGGTGTTTCCCAAAATGTACCCTATCAAATTCTAGGTCCCTCAATCAAGATACTCACCTGGAGATGGACTACTACTTTTCAGTAAGTTTGACAACCTCTGTATATTATGTCATGATTTTAAATATCCATAGCACATATTACATACGAAAGACTGTGCATAGTCCTATAATATGTCTATAAATTGCTTTTATTCAGTATACCTCAAATTAATTTCCCTTAGTACCCATTTTTCAAGGGATGTCTATTGGGACCTCCCAGCAAATATTGCTCTAGGTATCTATATATATTTTGCAAAATGGATATATTTCTAATTTTATATGGTATTGGTAATTTTGATCATTAAATCTCTATTGAAGATAAGCCATATAGTTATAGCATACATGATTTATTTGGGCACACATGTTATAAATAAATTATTCAGACATGATGCATAAAATATCTCCAGTGAGAATGGCCTTTATCGAAAAGTCCCAAAACAATAAATGTTGGCCTGGATGCGGAGAGATAGCAACACTCATACACTGCTGGTGGGACCGCGAACTAGTGCAACCCTTGTGGAAAGCAATATGGAGATACCTTAAAGAGATACAAGTAGAACTACCATTTGATCCAGCAATCCCATTACTGGACATCTACCCAAAAGAACAAAAGACATTCTATAAAAAAGACATCTGCACTCAAATGTTTATAGCTGCACAACTCACAATTGCAAAGATGTGGAAACAACCCAAGTGCCCATCAATACATAAGTGGATTAATAAAATGTGGTGTATGTATACCATGGAGTACTATTCAGCTATAAGAAACAATGGTGATATAGCACCTCTTGTATTCTCCTGGATAGAGCTGGAACCCATTCTACTAAGTGAAGTATCCCAAGAATGGAAAAATAAGCACCAAATGTACTCACCAGCAAATTGGTTTCACTGATCAACACTTAAGTGCACATACAGGAATAACATTTATTGGGCGTCGGGCAGATGGGAGGGGGGAGGGGATGGGTATATACATACATAATGAGTGTGATGTGCACCATCTGGGGGATGGACACGCTTGAAGCTCTGACGGGGGGGCAAGGGCAATGTAACCTAAACATTTGTACCCCCATAATATGCAGAAATAAAAAAAAACTATTATGATGATAAAAATAAATAAATACATAACCTAGTTTTAAAAGAAATAATATAATAACATTATATAATATATATATAAGATATACTGCACAAGATTTGGACACAAGATTTGAATTTATCAAAATAATTTTAAATAAGATAGAAACTATTCTGAGGGCCAAAAAAAAAAAAATATGCATAAAGCCATTGTTTACAATGACTGGGAAACGTGTCAGCTCCATGGCTTGTGGGTGTCAGGGAAAACTTCAGGAAAGAGGCTGTTTCTGAGCTGGATGTTTATGGGCATATACTGATGGCTAACATTTGAGTAAACAAGTGTGTTGCAAGTAGGAGAAAACTACTACATCAAGAAAAGGTACACATTAAACTGTCACCTGCCAAGGCAAACATTGTTCCAGATTATTCCTTGTTAAGCTTTGGGCTCTATGAACTTTTTTTGGATTTTAAAAAATAGAAAGCAAACCTTCATGTATTTAGAAAATTGTACAATATAATCTCTTCATGCCATTTTTATTTCCTCCATTTACATTAGTAATGTGACAAGATAACAGCATGGTTGAGCCTTCAATACAGACTACTGCACTCAGTCTATAAAGGTCAAAGTTAGCTTTGCCAATTTGGTTACCTTGCCATAATAGGTAACACTAGGATACTAATGCTTAGGATATTACAAATTGAACATTATAAAGAATACAAATATGAAATTAAAACACAGAGATAGCACTCTTACAAGTTTACTTTGGGGCCTCAAATCTGCATTTTCAGAAATGATACCTTTCTTTCTGTTATAAGTGTAAGATATACAGATTCTGAAAAAGAGCCAACCTCTCCTTTGGTAATAGTATGACTCCTTCTCCCTTGACCAACCTAATGTAATTTCAGGTACATAGTAGGTTCTCATCAAAAATGTGTTGACTAAATAAATTCACGCACACATGCACATGCATAAAGACACCAGTTTGAGTTAAACAGACATGTTTATGTAAAGTTCAGCAAAATAAAATCCAATCATTGCCTTCACAATTTGACAAATAGAGACAATTATAATTAAGTGGGGTTATTCAAGCTTGAAATGTCCAGCAACCTAAAGTCTGTAGTTCAATGCCTGTGTGGACCTAGAAAAGGCCTTTGCAGAGTAATTACTGTTTCTTTACCCTAGGTCTTTGAGTCCTACCCGTAAATAGATCATAAATGACCCCAAACACACTATAATTTTCTGGATTGCAAATGGCAGACCTTCAGTGCAAACTTGAGTCCGCTCTCTGCTGTCCCTCATGCCACAACCAGTGAGAATTTCCACACTAGTCCCTGTAACTAATTTTATTATAACTGAAAAAGGGTCCAAATCCTAAGAACCCCCTGGAGGAGGACGAACCTCTGGGAGAGGACCTATCCCTGTAGTGCACCCATGCATGCAGCAGCATTGCCCGGTGCAGAAATTCAAGTAATAGTATCAGAGGGAACGAAATCAGTAGATCCGGCATCCTAACTCATTTTATAGATGAGAAATCTAAGGCCTACCCAGGTGAAGTGACTTGACTAAGGTTAATCCAAATCATAGTAGACAACATTAGCCTGGACCTAAAAGTCTTGAAAAAACCGTGGAGATGATTCTGACTGATCAGCATTACCGATTACCTTATTTTTAAATTGATATAAGAATGAAAAGATGTCAAGGCAGTGGGTCAGACTGAAAAAATAAAGACATGATGTGGAATTCATTGGTTGAACCATGTAATCTTTTTTTGTGCGGTATAAACCATGCTCAAAGCCACCACGATACTAGAGTATAGACATGTTATATGTACCTACACATCACACATGGACTTCTAAGCGTTCTTTTTTCTTTTTTTACAGCTAGCAAACAGCTCACAAATAATCAGATATATTGAGCTAGCTAACTAATTTGCTAATGGAATATTTGCTCAAAGGCTAGAACTACATGGAAAAACCCTGCAATTAACCTTTGAAAACAAAAAGAATTGTTGCCTAGAAGGTTCTCAGAGTTTAATTATTGATAGAAGCTTGAGGGTAAATCTAAACCATGACCTTAAACATTCTTTATCTTTATATTTCACATCTTATTTGGGAAGTAAGACAATTCTAGCTCCTGAGCTGTCCTCATATAGAATGAAAAGAAGCAACTTCTGACAGCTCAGTTAGTTGATCAGAACACACTTTGTTTTTAAGAATTCAGTTTTCTTGCTCCATATATTTAATATATAGATTTTCCCCTTTTTATGCCACATTTATAAAAAATCTGCTTAGTAAAAATAGTAAAACATACTTTTCCTTTACAGTAAATTTAAAGTGAATATTTTCTGTGTTAAAACATTATTGGCCAGGCATGGTGGCTCATGACTGTAATCCTAGCAGTCTGGTAGGCCAAGGCGGGAGGATCTCTTGAGATCAGGAGCTCGAGACCAGCCTGAGCAAGAGCGAGACCCCGTTTCTACTAAAAATAGAAAAAAATTAGCCAGATGTGGTGGTGCACGCCTGCAGTCCCAGTTACTTGGGAGGCTGAGTCAGGAGGATGGCTTGAGCCCAGAAGTTTGTGGTTGCTGCAAGCTAAGCTGACACCACGGCACTCCAGCCTGGGTGACAGAGGGAGACTGTCTCAAAAAAAAAAAAAAAAAAAATCTTAAAACCCAACAAAGCCTAATCAAGGGAAACTATACACAAATCTGGAAGTGGTATGGCAAAGAGGAAATTACGACAATGTAATTGGCGTACACAAGCTGCTTTGCTTGGCATAATTGGCCATGCATGTCTCTGAGCCTTTACAATGTGTATGGTTGCCAACAAGCAAAGGAAATAAAGCCAACTTTTACTGACCATGTACTATATGTACACAATAGGCACTTAATAAATATTTTTGAATGAATAAATGTCAGGCAAAGTGCCAGACAATTTACATGTGCTTTGTCACTTAATTTTATTTTTACATAGAGTATGTTGGGACACTCTGAAGTTAGGAATTAGCTCAGTATTGTCTTGGGGGATGAATCCAAAATTGAAACTTAGGCTTACCTTTTTGTATACAGAAAAAAATAGTTTTACCCTAAAAATTCCATGCACACTAAACAAGAATCTAAATATTCATCTTAAATTGTCCAGCCTCTTCAGAACACAGTCTCTATGTGCCCGCATGTGATCAGAATAGGGAAACACTGACTAAAATGTTAGGGGAGGCTATTTTCTAACGGTAGGGTATGGTGAATAATGTGAAAGATTATCTCCTTCAAAATCTCTTTCTACACTATGTAATTCTTTGTTTTGCATGCTGTCTAAATTTCTATTAATAAAAAACTAATTTATGTTAATAATTTTCCTCTTTGAAAATGCAGATATCCTTGGGAAAATTAAATATGTTGCCATCAGTTTCTTAAAGTGAACTGATTTCATCAAATTGCTTCCACCCAGCTGAGATGTATCTCACTGAAGAAATAGGCATTTCAATTCAGAAGCTTATACCCTTAATGGGATAATGGAAAGGGGTGTTTCATGTGAGGTCAGGCTTGGGTAGGCACCAGGAGAAGCTTTGTGCATCCAAAAAGCAGCATGAGTACAGTAGATGCCTGGGTTTGGAAGAAGAGATGGCAATAATTTGGAGAGGGAGTCTATAAAGAGAGGTCGGAATGTGGAAAGGTGTGACTTATCTGCCTAGTTTACTTAGGTTGAGATTTGGTGTCCAACAACTTAAAAGAACACACGTGTCACTCCCAGGCACACTCTTATCTTGGACTATAACAGCCTACTCTATTTATTGACTTGTTACTGTGCAAAAGGAGGTACTATCTTTCTGTATGGTACACTCTTAACTACTGAACAAATGATATATTTACACAAAGGATTAAAATATGTGTATGTGAGCAAACATGTATTTTCAAAGTGGAGGGGGGCAAAGACAAAGAAAGCACATATTTCTTTTCAAGGAGCTGGCAGTTTGAATTGTGCAGGCATGTGTGTTTCTATAACAAGAAGCATTGGCTAATGATGCAAATCTCTAAATATTAGGACCCAATGTATTAGTTTTCTAGGGCTGCTATAACAAAGTACCATGAAACGGTGGCTTAAAACAATACAAATTTATCTGTTCACAGTTCTGGAGGCTAAATGTCCAAAATCAGGGTGTTGGCATGGCCATCCCTCCTCTGAGATTCAGGGCAGAATCCTTCTTTGCCTCTTCCTGGCTTCTGGTGATTGCAGTTAGTTCTTGGCATTCCTTGGCTTGCGGCTGCATCATTCCAATCTCTGCCTCTGTTGTCACATGGCCCTCCCCCTGTGTGTCTGTCTTCACATTTTCCTCCTCTTATAAGAACATCAATCGTATTGAATGAGGGCCCACCCTAATGACCTTACCTTAACTCAATTACAGACCTTGTTTCCAAGTAAGATCACATTCACCTGGGGTGAGGACTTCAGCATATCTTTTGGACGGACACAATTCAACCCATAAAACCAACTCATTTGTAACTGACTAGCAGCCACTTTACTCCTGGATTCTGAGGAATCGTGTGACTGTTTATAGTGAGGCCTCATAAAACTCAGCCAGCAGTTCATCTACTATCCCGAGATGGGGCCCACGATTTTCTCTTAAGTGCCTGATGATCTAACAAAAATCAGGGGCTTACACTAAGAGCTGAGGTATTCCTAAATAGAACTGGGGTTATAACTAAATTATCAAAAGGAAAGGTATTTATATGAAAATTTGATTAAATGACTCTAACGTTGACAGATGCAAAGAGTAAAATTCCAACACAAGGAACAAGAGCACTGTATATAATATGATAATTTATTGAATGTATTTATTTTATTTCTTACAATATTTAACATGTTTCTTCAAGCCCTATCATGCTGGCCTTCACTCAGGGCTTGTACTCTGTTTTTCATATTTTACTAGTTATGTAGATAGGCACAATCTTTTTGTCTTTTAGATAAGAAGGATATTCTTTATCAGTGAGCAAAAGATCATCTCACACTTTATTTTACTCCCTTCAATGATGTTTTAAATTTTTTGTCCAATTTTTATCCTGAATTTTTTCATGCAGTGTCACCCAAGCTGGTGTCTACCTCTTACCAAATAACTATGTATCTTTTTAAGTTCACATCTTCCAAAAGGCCATCCATCATTTTCTGCTTTCTAATGGACATGGGGCAAAATTTCAATACCCATTCCATAAACATTTACTAAGTAAAGATCATGTGCAACTCTTTTGCATTCTGTATTTTCAACATTAGAAATCTGATGATAAAACATTGTACTTCTGTTAAAATAGGATAGATTGGAATTAAACTAAGCTTGCAAGGTATATAGTCTTATGACTTCTGCTTTGGTGATAATTCTTCAAATTCCATTCTCTTACTACAGAACGAAGCTAGCTTTAAGAGGTAGGCATTCTATTCCAATTACTTTTTAACAAGACATTATAGGTTCATACAGTTTCAACTCTAGTGGTAGTATTAATATAAATTCTCAAAACAAGTTACCTATGTAATAGTAACATTGTTGTCATTTGGGAAAATTATGTCTGGATAGCTCCAATTAACCTTCTTGTCATTATGCCAGAAAAAGGCACAGCTCTGACAGCATGGGTCCTCCTGATTTACTGGAATTCAAGAAGTCTACATCAGGGCCTCAGAGTAAGTTTTTAGCCTGCCTGTCTCCATCTTTCCAGCTCCAAAACTCAGGCCAGAACTTACATCTCTGAGCCTAGTTTCATTCTGTTTTTGATTTGCGGCTGACTATGACTTGTGTGGTTTCTTGACTCTAAGTAATGCTTACTAAAACTACTCCTTAGGCGAAGTACACACTCATGCTTTGAGCAAAGGTAGCCTTCAGTCTAACCTACCTGGACGGTTTCACTCCACTCTTAAGAGTGGGAATGGTGCGAGAGTGCCAACTTTCCGTGAAGACAGCCCCGCCCAAAGCCATCAATTAAATTTTGTTCAAAAAAACTGTATCTATAGGCCCTGTTAAGGGAAGAATTGTGTCTCCCCAAAATGTGTGTGTGTTGAGATCCTAACCCCAGTAGTGGCCTGCTTTGGAAATAGGGCTGTTGCAGATAAATTAGTTATGTTAGGATATGGTTATACTGGAATAGAATGAGTCCCCAACCCAATATGACTGTTGTGCTTATAAAAAGGGGAAATTTAGACACAGACATTCACACAGGGAAAATGCCATGTGGACATGAAGGCAGAGACCAGACTGATGTGCCTGCAAGCCAGGGAATGTCAAGGATTGCCAGCCAATCACCAGAAGCCAGGGGAGAGGCCTGGGACAGATTCTTCCTCATAAGGACCAGAAGAAACCAGTGCTGCCAACACCTCATCTCAGACCTTTACCTTCCAAAACAGCGTGACAATAAATTTATGTTGTTTGAGCTACTCAATTTGTGTTACTTTGTTATGGCAGCCCTAGAAAATTAATACAGGCCCTATATAGGTGTGGCTATTATGGTCACCTGCTTACCACTTTACACACACAGACACACTCACACACACACATACAGTATATGATAGGATATATGGCATATATATTTATATATATTATATATAAAGAAATATAGTTTAATGCATCTTTAAAAGTTCCTTAGCAAAAGAGCTTAATTTTATTGTGTCAATTTTAAAAAGTGAGGTTAAATTTATCTATTCAAATTAGGAAAAAATATCACAACCAAAAAGGATCATGAAATTACATCTAGAAAATGTCCAGAGCAGCCACAAACATAAACTCCAGTGCTTCACTAGATTTTCTGCCGCCTTAGCATGCATAGGAACATTGCTATTCATTTTTGGTATAACTGTGTATTATCAAAGAATTCAAATAGCAACTCTATCGGCTCATGGGCCTTTGAGCTTTAGTAATTGTTGTCTATAAATCAATGTTACCAAGTTTATATGTTTACTAGCATGCGATTTAGTCCACTGGAAGGTATGTGAATACAGTGTGTGCAGGTTTGTATGTACATGCTCATACAAGTAGATGCACATGCCTCTGTGGGTGTTTAAAATCTAGTTTCTTGTCAAGAAAAATGTTAACAGTATGGATGCTGGAACAGGGTGTGTTCACACCATTCCAAACGAGGCTGCAAGTCATAGGGCCATATGCTGTGTTTTTAAGAAAACTAATTTGTTTCCAGAACACATCCACACACATGGATCGTATGATTATTATTTTATTTGATTTCCTATTAGGTTGTCTCATTAAGACTTGCATGTAATGGAGAAATGGGTGGGCGTGTGCTGGGGGAAGATGAAAGCTCAGTTAAGGCTTGTTTAAAACAGTCCAGGTTCACGAGGTCGTCTTTATCTTCGTCTTTCACAGCTGTGGGTTTATAATTTTCCCTTTGCCAAATACATCTAATGAAGAAGTCAATAGAAACAACTAGCACATAAATGTTAACAGGAGTCCAAGCTAGGAGAATATGGTAGAAAGGATACACAGAAAAATTTCTATCAGTCTGCACTAATTTGGAGCTGTCATTTATTCTAACACAGGTTGGGTTATAATTTATTTAGCATAGTTTTATGTGGGGAAAAGGGATATTAAGCAAATTGATAACGTAGAATGTATTGCTTGACTTGGTTAGATGTCTGGTAATGAAGCCTTCTTTTGCTCCTTTATAGCAATAAAAGCAGCACTTTTTCATGCATATGTGTAATAACTATAAATGTTTCTGAACCATGTATTAAAACATGTCTGATAACCAATATTTTCATATAATTTAAAATTATTGGGACCAAATTTATTTTTAAATATTTTATAATTAAAATTTTCATTAATTGAGACTGAGTTCTCTCTACCCTATCTGAAGTTGTGTAATTATTCACATACATCTCTCCTTTGCTTTGATATGCTATTCTAAGCAATAGCTTTGAGGATGTGGATGCCCTGGTAGCCAGGGACAGCACGCCTGCAGGTGGTGCCACCATTTTTGAGTCAAAATGTTTTGTTTTTACGGGGGATTTTTCCACAGGTTAAATCATTTTGTGAGTAATAATTAGAAAAACTGCAACATGAAGATAAAAAAGAAGGAGAGAAAACATAATTCTCCATAGCAATGCTACTGAAAAGAGTGCATAGTTTTCTTTTTGTTTGGTTTTATTAAAGGACCAACATCCCTGGTGCTTCATATTATCTAGAAAAAAAAAGTGAAAAATGAACAAGTCATGGATTTTCAGTGCTCTAATGACTTATACTAATGTATTCCTTCATCTAAATACAGATTTCTATTTAAAATTCAGTATGCAGGGGTATTATGAATTCCAGTTTAATGGATTCCAAATAATTGCCCTTTAGAAATGATGAATAGCTGTTTAAATCCACTGATAAGAATATACTATTTCTCTCCGAACAATAGGCCTTCCACATTAACTGTGTCATATATGCCTGAAATTAGTTTATTAATTTTTTATTGATATGCAAAACCCAAACTGATGACAGATGGAAAATAACCCTTTGCTGAGAGCCCCCAACTTGCCCCCTAAAATGTTTATTGTTATTCTTGTGGGTGATGAAGGAAAGCATAGGGTAATAACCTTTCGAAAGGAGGCCAGGCCCATGAAATGCAGATGATGCCTTTTTCTTCTTTCTTTGCTTTTTTTGATTTGTACAGTTCAAAAAGACGTGCTTCTAAGGTGAACATAATGACCAGCAATTTCCAAACCCCACAAAGACAAAGCTTTTTGAAGTTCCTGGTTCCTATCGTACAATGCCCTTAAAAAGGACTTCTAGTACTTGTTCCTCACTTTAAAAGGTAGCAAAAGCAAAAGAAGCAGACCTATTCAAATTAAAAATACATTATTCATTTCCC
Organism: Propithecus coquereli; assembly: GCF_000956105.1. NCBI lineage: Eukaryota > Metazoa > Chordata > Mammalia > Primates > Indriidae > Propithecus > Propithecus coquereli. The sequence goes on from NW_012137303.1 coordinate 4,741,051, forward strand.
TTATGTGGCATGAGCCTAGGGTGTTTTTTGTTTTTTCTTTAATTTTATCCCTGATCAGAATGGATGGTTTTCTATGCTCGTTAAAAAACCAAATACTCATAAAGTCATGGACAGAATAGATGCAATAAACACTGTCCTGTGTTGAAGTAAAAAGCATATATTCATTATTGGAGTCTCGATGTTTTCTTTATTTGCAAACAATTATATTAAATAATAGAATCTATATCATTACATTTTTTGATGTATTCAGTTAGGAAAGACCAGTCATTCATACAGAAAAAAGTAAACCTGAGCTGTTTTGATACCAAATTGCAATAAATGGTGCAAAGGAAAAATTGAATCAACTGTTATTTAATCTATTGATAAGAAGTACCTTCAACATCTTTGATTTTATGCCTCTTACTTTTCAGGAAAATTCTATGGAAAAAAAATCTGTATTCTTCACAAAATGAAAAACAAAATAAAATAATTTATGGAAACTAAAATATATTTCAGAATTTATATGATTCTTTGTTCCCTGTTGATTGACTTATGAAGTAATTATACTTAGTGTAGTGTTTATTTTTTTTCTAAAATAAAATTAGAGTCTATGACTAGCCCATGAATGGAGTATATACAGTAGATAGGTAGATAGTTAGACTGACTTCTCTACCTAAACACACATAAATACAAGCAAATTGCAATAAAATGGAGACTTCCGGCTTTTTGTGCCCAGCACACTAACCAGGAAAATACTACCAAGAAAAGACTACCAAGAAAAAACCCTCAGATTTACAATTGCACCTCTGCCATCAATATTTGTTCCTATAAGAAATGCTAGTCAGGAAATGACTATGAATGAAAAGGAAAATGGAAGGAACAGCTCATTTTATTTTTTTGTAAGTGAGTAAATAACACTATTACTTCCTTTCCCTAAATTTTATGTAAGAGGAGTAAAAGATGGCGAGAGAGAAACAAATATTTTCATATATAAGAGTCACTAAGTATGTATAATATTAAATAATAGAAAGGGTGAAATCTTTTAATCTTTTCAACACACTTGTGTATGAAATCCTGGGCTACTGTTACTTGGATTTTTCTCTCTCTGGCAGAGAGTGACTGGCCCTTTTCTCCAGGCCTTTTCTGTCTTCCTCCAGGATCTGCTGCCTTCCCTCCGCACCACTGGTACCCGGAGAAGAATGGCGCCTCTGTTTTCCTGCCTGCCTGCAGATTACATCCATTGCTCCATTCAGCCAGCCGTTCAGGTCTGCTAACTGCTGCTGTACAACTTATCTTTTATGCTCTACTGACGGGTTTTCTGAAGCCAGACGGTTTCTGAAAAGAGGGTCTATTTGCATAAACAATGCCATGTGAGGAGGTCTACTGGAAACAAAATCAAAATTCACTCAAGCAAATCTTCCTGATCAAGTCATTTTTTTTTGCAACTAACACCTCCTATAGTTACCATCTGTACGCTAAAATGTGGCTGAGAGTTTGAACAATTCTTTCCCTCCTTTTCCTGTGTGTCCAGCTTTACGAAACAAGCCAAAAACATATTTTATTTTCCGAGTTAGCCGAACAGAATCCATAAATAGACTATGGTCTGTGGAATGAAGAATGCACTGTGTGTTAAACGAGGGCAGGAGGCCAGCTCCGCATCAGCCAGCCAGAGCCTTCCATTAGATTTGTCTTAGGAGCCTCATCGAAATGCACATCCCCGCCAGGAGCCGCCCATCCCCGGGCTTGTGATTGCAGGTCACCAGGCGCAGAGCTGCCTCCGCACTGGGGAGCACGCAGGGTAACGGGCGTCTCGGCTCCTTCAGCCTTTTCCTTAGTTTCCCGCCCACAGAAACAGACCAAGCAGTTTGAACAGGGCTGCACAAACAAAATGAAGAGGAGCATTATTAAACCAGTCACATCAATGGAAAACCATGCCTGGTTTTTTTAAACATCTTAAAGCAAGTTCAGTTTGAAAGGGGATACTTAATGACAATTCTCAGAATTTTTCACTTAATAAAAATCCTGAGGGTAAAAATGGTGTGCTTAGGCAAGCAGGAACCACTATGCTCTTCTACCTGAAACCGTGGGTGTAATTTGACTTAAATCTTTCTTTTGCCTTTTGGAGACAGTTAACATTATGACCTAGTGGACATAGAGGAAAAGCAGAAATTCTTCCAACATGTTTTTCCCTCTTATTTTCCTTTGTCTAGTATCAAACATAGTCTGTTATGCTTCTGGCCTCCTGGATTGCCCAATCTGGAGTGCTGTTTTCTCCTTTAAAAATGTCGGAATTGTGGCCTATAAATACTACTTCCTATAAAAAGATATAAGACTTCTTGGAGAAATGGCTGACTCCAGACTGGGACAGGAAGTGCACAAAAAGAGAATGGATATCTTGTCACACACAGAAAGAAGAAGCTTCTTTATCGAATGATGTAGCTGCCAATCTGGATAAACTCTCACTAACCAAAGATGGAACAAATTTAACCATCAGTGAAGACAAAACCTACCTTAGCATGAAAATCAAATATGCTTAAATTTGTGGGTTTGTAATGATGCTTAAAAAAATTACTTGGTCACCTTTGGAGGATGCTAAGAAATCACTTCATTATTATGAAAACTTGTAAGTAAAAGGAAAAATGAAAGCAATTATCCTGCTTTTATTTTTTATTTTTTGTATAATCAGTACTACAGGGGAACAAAAGAGTTGATGAGGGGTAGGTTTTTTTTTTTTACAGAAATAATCAATTTAGGATATCTCCATGTTGTAGGCCCTGTGAAATAATGGATCTGCACTGATCATTACTTGTTGATTGATTTTATTACTTCCTAACATCACCCTTAGTGAAAGCACACAATTCTACCTTGAGATCATCTGGTCAAAACAAACCAACCAATAAAAAGCAAAATTGAACTTGAATCTTCTCAAATCTTTACATATAATAGATGCAAGGGGTGGAGGAATATGACAAATGACATCACAGAGATAAAATGAGGAAAATCCAGGATGTGCAAAACTCCACATGACAAATTATCTGGATTCTCTAATAAAAAAAAAAAAAAGAATTGCAGGGGGGGCCAAATGGATCAAAAAGAGGCTTAAGAGGCATATAGATCCACAGAGGGACCCAATTTGGATCTCAACTGAAAGTTATCTGTTAATTAATTCATTAGTTAAGTGAAACCAAATGAAAATAAAAATTAAAGTAAATTAATAATAAGGCAATCAGGGAAATGTGAACTTGACTAGATATTCAATGATATTAAGAAATTATTAAGTTTTAAGTGTGATTAAGATATTGTGGCTATGTATTTAAACATTGGTCCTTAAGTTTTAGAGACATTTATGGAAATATATGCAGATGAAATAATATTCCATCTGGGATTAGCTTCAAAATAATCAGGGTGGGGTGGGGGTGTTTGCTTGAGTAGAGACGAAACATGATGGGTCATGAACTCACAATTATTGAAGTTGGGCTATGGGTAAACCAAGTTCATTATACTATTTTCTCTACCTGTGTATATGTTTACATTTTTACCTAATAAAAACTTCGAAAAAAAGAATATTAAGGCTCATTTAAGGAGTGGTCTTACAAAAATAGGTACATTTTCCCCAACAAATTTTCAAAAACATTATTTCTCATGACTAAGATGTGGGATTGGGTTAGAGACGTGAGAAGAGGATATTCTAGAGTAATATTTACCAACCTTTGAAAAGCGAAGCATTTATAACACATACAAAAGCCTAATACATACAAAGCCATAAAAAACACCACTTAGGTTCTGGAAACAATAAAAAAAAAATTATCTGCTCTCTTAAGCAAAACATTTATTAATTATTACATTAATTATTAATATCTATTTATTAACTTAAAGCATGCAGTTAGAACTGTTATTACTGTGGCAAACCTACATATTAAAATGCATAAACCCACTTCATATAAGATTTTAGGAGGTGTTTTTTATTCATTTATACCATCTTTAGGATTTTTTGCATACCGAGATTTGAATATTATCTTCACATTCTTTAGACACACAGTTTTTTTGCTTTCAAAACATTATATGTGTACATAGTTGCATTTCTTACTCAAAATACTATCAAACAATAAAATAATATGTCTTTAAATTAAACCAATTCTACTTTTAAGAAATCAGTATTGCTCTATAATAATATCAATAAGAATGATAACCAATATTGACAGTTTCATAAATTGTCTAATCTCACTTTCTCTTCTTTAATCATCTGAACAGCACTGTGAATTAGGTATGAGTGTGACAGTTCTCCCTGGGTCACTCACATATCTGCACATCTTGAGGGCAGAGTCTCTGATAGTCCTTTGTTATGGTCTTTCCTATCAACGATGCTTGTGTAGTGAACAGCCTTGGAACACAGAGGTTGTGTCTTCATTTGCAGCAGAAGGCAAGTTTGTTTTCCATCCAACATCACAAATACATCTTTGTGGAGCAAAGACTGCACAGTTTTGCTTGCAGCCACTTATAATACATTGGGGTTTCCTAAGGCCTGTGTCCCTCAGCTGTGACACAAACCCACTGTGTGTACAGTATGCACCAGGGCACCTTTGTGTCACTCTTGTGGGACTTCATGGGTTGAAGAACCAAGGTGAACACGAAGCTGATCTGCCTGCTATGCCATGAGTAATAAAGTTATTTGTCTTTGACCCAGAAGTCTCATATCTTCTGCTGCCATTGATAAAGCTATAGTAGGCTAAATTGTTAAAAATCATAAAATGTCATACCCTTCAGAGTTTGTGAAAGTTTTTGGCAACAAGGATGGGATGCTGACGAAGGCATGACCTCTTGGAAGGAGAAGAAGAATGCCTTGTGGGTAGGAGTGGGAGATAAGAGAAGACTCTCTGGGACCCAGAAGCAAATGCTCTTGTCCAAGTGGGGGGCAAGGGGTTGGGAGAAGTAAGGATCCCTCCTGCTGCTCTACCTGTTAATAAATGTCTAGAACTTGAGCAGTAAGAGGTAGCATTGAAAAAACCCCCAAACCTGAATGGTGCTTTAGTGTTGCTCACTCTCTCCTAGGCAACAGAAGAAAGAAGGGTCAAGAAGTCCCCCAAACTCATGCTGGGCTCTGGGTGGACAGACACATCGGCAGTTGTTTTGGCTGAGCCACGAGCAGCCACCGTGACTTGCTTCCTGGACTTGCCCTCTCCTGCAGTGCACTATCGCCTTCTCCCCTCTCCTCTGACCTTAGCTCTTTAAGGAGAAAGATGATTAGGCTTTCAGTTGAGGTTCTCTCCCCTCTGAGGGGGACTGAAGACAATATGAGTTTATGTGAGTATGCAGGGAAACTCTAGGAGTAGAAGGACTCAAAGTTGTATGAATCCATCACATATAGGAACCAAAATCAAAATCAACCATCCAACCTGATCACTGAGGAAGGAAGTATTCAGAGTCACATGATGTGGTTTGGGAAGGGTTCACAGTCTTAAGGACAGAGTCATTGACAGTCCTTTGTTGTGGTCTATCTTATCAAAGATGTTTGTACAATGAACAGCCTTGGACAAGGGAGGTTGTGTCTTCCTTTGCAGCAGAGGGCAAGTTTGTTTTCTGTCCAGCATAACAAATATAATGTCTCTTTCTGGAGCAAAGATTGCACAGTTTAGTTCTCAGTTGAGAAGTTAATGTAACCTTGTGAGTGGGTCTTTTGTGCCAATTCACTACTTTTTAAATTGCTTCTGCATTTAAATGTACAGATGAATCGAGGGGTTACAGGGCACTTCTTTGTCTCCTAAGTGTCCAAGGAGATTCTTCTGATTGGGAAGAGCAGCATGTAGAGGAGGGATAGTGGGGTAACTGTCCCTGCTATCTGTCACCAGTGGCTGGCTCAGAATTTAGCACAGGGGCCTTTACCTTGTAACATCCAGAGTTTTCACCATGTAGATAAGATCCTGTTAGGCAGCAATACAAAACTTTGTTCTCAATGGCCTTGACTACAGCATTGTCACAAACTTGTATAAAATTTAGAGGGCTGATAACCAAGTAGCGTTTCTTGGGATTCTGTGATTGGATTCACAATGCTCAATGCCCCCAGCAATCAAACTGCTGTCCATCAGCCCCCATCACCATGAAGCAGGTCTGGCTTATGAGAATCTTTCAGCAGACCGTCCCTCACTTGCACATGCTACTGGGTCCCTTATTTTGGCTAACCCAATTATTATCCTTTGAGTGGGAACCAAACCAAAAGCTGCACTGGAAGCTACCCAACAAGCCGTGGCATGCTCCCTACCTGTAAGGCCCCACAATCCTAATGACTTCTTTGAGATTCAAGTCCCTGTGACTGCTGAATTTTCCCACTGGTGCCTCTGGAAAAGGGAGGCAGCCTCCATCTGGAGAGCTCCTTGGGGTTTTGGACTTGTCACCTTCGTGACACAGCTACCAGGTACACTGCTTTTAAAAAGCAGCTTTTGGTTTGCTGTTGGGCTCTTGTCAAATCTAAATGTCTGATCTGTGGAGGCCTTTAGTGGCTCTTTAATCTGCTGTTCCCATCTGGGGTTTGATCAACTCAGACACCATGACCAATGAGATGGAAAAGGCCACAGAAGTCTTATTTGTCAAATGAAAAGGGTATATTCAAGGATATATATATATGGTCTGGCTCAGATGCATTTTTGCTTTATGTGAAAATGTGGCAGTTATTCCAGTGAGGAGGAAATTCATCCTCCACTCTGCAACTGATGAAAAGCTGGAAATGCCACGGGGCCCATTCTCTGGAGAGATAAACTGGAATCAAGCTGCTGATAAGTCCTGAACTCCCAGTTTGGCTCCATTGTTGCCTGGACCCATCATGATACCAGATATGGCACAAAGCCACCATCATAGACCAGCTATGGAGTGTAGGACCCTACATTTCTGATGCAGAGGTGACCACCAGCCAACCTGTGCCTCCTGCTACAAGCTGACCCGTGTCTCTTGTGTGAGGGAGGCTGAGTCACATGAGCCACCACTCACACCACTCCTGACAGCTTGGCTTCATCTGACTTTTGGCGGCCTCTGAAGGCTATGGGTGGTTCCTGACCATTGCTGAACTTTTTCAGGTTAGAGTGTTGCTGTTCCAGTTCAATCCAGCTGCTACTGTGGCTGTTGAATTGAATCCGTGTTGTGTTGTTGGCTTTCTGGGCCGTTTACCATCTTGACAGTGAAGCACCATTTATCATAAAATCAGCTCAGCGGTGGGCTGACAGTCAAAGTATGTAATGGACTTTCAATGCTCCCTACTATTTAAAGGCATCTGGTATTATTGAGTGGTGAATCAGCCTCCTTGAAAATCGACTTGAAAAGATTTCTGTCCCCCTCCCTCAACACATCTTGATCCATACAAAGTAGTATGGCTGTCCCCACTAAAACTGTTCCCACTAAAACATCATCCCTTCCAGTCATTTCTTGGGTAATGATCAAGATGAAATGAGTTGGAAATCATACAGATATATGTTGAAAAATTAGGATTCTGCCTGGACCACGCTAGGCATTAAGTGTCTTTCTTTCCCCAAAGAGCAATCCTAGATCAGCCTCGCTGATACACTCTCCAAGCAGAAGCCTGGCCAGAAGGGGACCTAGAGGACTTAAAATTAATCCTGGTTAGGTTTTACAAAAATGACTTTGTCCCTCTTGTATCTGACCCTTCCAAGTGAAAGGTTTGGGTGTGAGTTGGGGATAATCAGAACAAAAAGTGATGTTACAGCTACTGGACTATAACACTCCAATTTTATGGCAATGGAGGGAGAGCAAAATCCCAGCAACCTGGAGCAGAACATCATGGATTTGGGAAATACAGGAGATACAGGGTCACTGATGATCTTTCCTCTTTCAAAATTGTGCCTGGACCCTTCTTCCTGAACAAAGATGCCCTCATGTGGATTTCCCAAACTGCTGCTAGTGCCTTAAATTTAACTGACTTACGGGTCTATCATCCCCTACCAGAGGACACTGACCATGATTTGATTGTCTTTCCTCTTAACCTTGCCTAGAGTCTTTTGGAAAAAGCAGATGGCCTCAGTTCCTGCTCCTCCCATGCAAGACACCTCCAGATGTCTCCCCAGCCCCCACCAAGCCATTCTCAGTCATTCCAAGGGGCAGATGAATGCCACCTGGGTGGTGGTGTGGATAAACAGGACAGATGGGACCAACTGCTTGCGAAAACCAAGGACTAGACTCAATTATTTGAACAAAACTAGAAATCCTAAGGCCTGCCATCCAGCCGGGAAGCTACCTTGGAAGCTCTGCCAGCCTGTGCCTGCTGAATAACATAGGTATCAATTGGGATACCCCAACAATTGTAAACAACACTTTATTTTCACAGTCACCATGTATGTCCTTGGGATTGTACCTCTTGTGTGGAAATGAGGCATTAATTTATCACCCTCCCCAGAATTATGTTATCCACCCAGTTACAAAAGACAGTACAAAAACCTGTTTTTCCCTGACTTAAGTTAAATTGATGAATTATACCACATTGACCCTGGAAGGAATCCAGGTCAGCCTCAACTCACTGGCCAGATTTTTTATAAATGATGCATAGACTTCTTCCTTGCAGGCGAAGGCAAAGTCTGTGCAATCACCAATACATCCTGCTGTACTTGGATTATTGCCCTGTATCTCAGGGAAAGGTTAATACAGGAACTTAAGGAGAAAAGCCACCTAGCTATCTAAGGTAGAGCCTAGTGGTCTCTGGGATTTGTTTAGCCAGTTGAGTCCAGGCCCAAGACTAGGGGCCATGGTCAAAGTCAATAGTGAATTGGCTTCATTCTGCTGCCTGGAGTCCTGTTGATAGGAGCCTTAGTCAATGCCGTATAGACAAATTGAACAGATTTGGTCCCAGACAGTCAGACTAATCAGAGTGACTGACCAAGTGACATACTCTTGGAAAAATTTGCCAAAAGCCAAAACAGTGTAAAAGTGAGAGGTGGATATTGGGGGTGTGGAAGGGGTGTGCAATACGGGAGGAAACATTGACAAGTACCTGATAAAATGCTGGTTCATATTAAGGGGTCACCTTGCTTACAGAAAGTTTGTGTTGTAAATATTTATTAGTAAGCTGTTGATCTGGACACTGAAATGCCTTTGTTCAGGTTAGATTCCCAGGCTAGCATACAAACGTTTATTTAACTCTGTCCATGATTTAAACGGGGCATTATATATTTGGTTTTAAATAGTTTTCTGACTTTTTTATTGGATGTATTTATACATATAAACACACAGGTTTTCATTTTTGCAATGTTCTATGTTATATAGACTCTGAAGGGTTACTACTGAGAGCTGACCGCGGTTTACCTGATTTTTTTTTTTTATGAAATTGTATGCATCACGGCTGGCACTCCGTATCTTTACCACAACTACAGAACTCAGCACATAGATGAGACAGGTCACACAGGCGTAGGAAACACTCGTGACCCTCACCATGGTTTTGGGCATTCCCGGAAGTGTCAACCCAGAGAAACGCTTCTCTCTTTAGCATTTTGGAAAGGCTTCTCTCCAGCATGTGCCAGCCATTGATAGGAACAAATGCACAATTCTAGTATTTATTATTGGTGGGAAGTGCTCTGTATTTTAGGATTACAAAAAGGTGTCCAGAGTTGGAGTTCAGTAGAAAAGACTATTAATCCTAAAACACAGAGAATGTTTTTTTAAAGCCATAATTTCTTTAACTGAGGATTATTTCTAAAATTCTATTTAAACTAACTATAATTTGTCCTCTTTCATGATAGATAATTCTATATTGGAAGTAGGTTTCAAGGTTAAGCTGTTTTTACTATTTTTACTGGAACAAAATCTTTAATATGACACTGAAAAAAATTAATAATAAAAGAAAGTAAGATGTTAACAGTAGTGGTTCTGAAACAAGGTCAGAATAATGAGTATATCCTCAGAGAGGAAATAACATGCAGAGATTGATATTTTAATTACCTCAACATGTTCATCTATTGCCACTTTAAAAAATAATTTTTCCTGAAGTGTTCAGAGAGTTGTTCTTAACTTGCTTTATTGCATAGAGGGGCAAAAGGATTTGACATGGACTCTCTTTCCAGAAGTATCCATACAGTAAGAATTAATACTTATATAGTATTTTTTTGTGTTACAGGAACTGTTGGACTATATCTTTGATATGCCTGGAATCATTTAAGCACCAAAACAATTCTACCAGGTAGGTAATATTATTATATTCATTTTTCAAATGATGAGATGGTGGTACAGATAATTTGTCAAAGGTCACATACTAATCAAAGGAAGAGCTGGGATTTGATCCCAGGCAGTGTGGCTCCAGAGTCAGCCTGAATCTATAGTCGACTGCACTCGAGTGTTTTACACTCAGATATATACAGAATTGAATCTACAATTTCAAAAGGTTTCAATCAACTCTCAAAGCCTAGATTTAAAAAATGCTTATTCTAAGAACTGGAAACATTTACTATTTCAGAATATTTGAAAAATATAATGCCATAATCAGAAACCCCTATTATCTAAAGAGAAAGAACTGAAAGAAAAAGACAGTTGAACAGACTAATGGTTGACATTCCATTTCTGATACAGATTGTTTAGATGAATGGAGTAGTTGCTCCTTAAGAACCAAATCCTCAGAATTTCTAGGTAGCATTTATTTACCTAATTTTATAGAATATAAAATTTTTAGTATCTTTCATGTCAGAGTGTTTGCAGTGTCTTGGGCCTGTAGATCAGCTGACTTCTTTTTCCTTTAGTTTCATAAATCACCTAGTACAGCAACGCTAAGGCTCTGTCCATTTTCATCCTTTGGTAATATCAGGCTAGCTGCTCAAAGCATGCTAGGGATATCCCAGTGATGGCATGAATTGTTAGTTGTTTTAATTTTTTTTTTTTTTTTTTTCATTTTTAAAATTTTTTTTTTCCTTTTTTTTTTTTTTATTTCAGCAAATTATGGGTGTACATATGTTTAGGTTACGTGTGTTGCCCTTGGTTCTCCCCTCACCGAAGTCCGTGTTTCAAATATGTCCATCCTTCGGGTAGTGCGCATTGCACTCCTTGTGTATACAAATACCCGTCCCCTCCTCCCTCCTCCCTCCTCCCCCCTCCTCCCGCCGCCCTTCCCGTGGTACAGATGATTAGGTTAGGTGTGTTGCCCTTGGTTCCCCTGCCACCGAAGTCCGTGTTTCAAATATGTCCATCCTTCAGGTAGTGCGCATTGCCCTCCTTGTGTATACAAATACCCCTCCCCTCCTCCCTCTTCCCCCCTCCTCCCACCGCCCTCCCCCTTCCCCAGCATCCAATAGATGTTGTTCTGATATGTGCATTTATGTGTTGATTAGTTAATACCAATTTGATGGTGAGTACAAATGGGTCCCGTTCTGCTGCTCTTGTGGTGCTCCACAGCGAAAACATTTCTGAGAGGAAAACTAATAGCAATAAACGCTCATATCCAAAAAACAGAAAGATCAGACACTGACAACCTAATAAATAGAATCAAGGACTTGGAAAGGGAAGAGCTAACCAATCCCAATCCAAATAGAAGAAAAGAAATAACTAAGATCAAAGCACAATTAAACGAAATTGAGAACAAGAGAACTATACGCAAGATCAACAAAACCAAAAGCTGGTTTTTTGAAAAGGTAAACAAAATTGACACCCCACTGGCTAGACTGACTAAAATCCAAAGGGAAAGGTCTCTAATAAACTCAATCAAAAATGAAAAAGGAGAGATCACAACAGATGCCATGGAAATACAAAACATCATTTTTGATTACTACAAAAACCTATATGCCCAAAAACTATATAATGAGGAGGAAATGGACAAATTCCTGGAAACATACAACCTCCCTAAGTTCACCCAAGAGGTAACAGAATATCTGAATAGACCAATTTCAAGTTCAGAAATTGGAGCAGCAATCAAAAACCTCCCAAAACGTAAAAGCCCTGGACCAGATGGCTACACTCCAGAGTTTTACCAAACATTCAAAGATGAACTCACACCTATACTCCAGAAGTTGTTTTAATTTTTTACTATATTTCCTCTTATATTTTGAAAATGCTAAAGCAGCTAAACAGGTGCCAGTTGTCCTCTGACCTCACCTTATAACACTCTCCCCTTGCTCTCTACTTTGGCCGTGTCCGCGTTGGCCTTCTCTTAGTTTCTCATTCTACCAGCCTCACTTCCTCCTCCTGGGCTTGTGCTTGCTTACCCCTCTGCCCAGCAACTCTTCCTTCTCATTGTCCAGGACTCAGTGCCAGTGCCACCTCCCCAGAGAGGGCTTTCTTCAGTGTACACATACTAGAATATAAGGCTCATTAGACAGGGACTTTGGGGACTTTGCCTGTCTCATGAGCTCCAGTGTCACCTGTGTGTAGAACAGAGCCTGGTCCATAGTATTTGTTGAATAAATAGCCGTTGGATAAATAAATCATCTCTACGCTTTGCCATATCTCATCTAGCTACAAACCTAAACAGTCTAAATGGGCAGCGTGGATTTCACAGGAGGATACATAAATAAATAACCCACCACATTCTCTGTCTCTTTTTGTCAATTTCTACCAAGTTGGGAATTAGAATATAGGATAGTATTATATAACTTATATTTTTCTCTTTCATTTCTCTTCATCAAAAAAATAAATAATACACACATCAGCACCTGGATCCAATTTGATTGGCCAAAGCTATAAAGTGTTCATGTCTGTGGACAGCTGGAACACTAAATGTACATCAGTTAGTTAATTTTTTTCTTTCCTAGAGAGTAGCTTTTCCTCAGACACAGCTTTTTAAAGATACCCAAAGAAACTTATTTATTGAGGTGAAACAACAGCAAATCATAAGTATTAGATTTGTGCTGATTACAGCCAGTTGAGGGGAAAAGAAGATTGTTTGTAGCCTGATTATTGGGACCTATGCACGAGCAAAAGTGACCATTGCATCATGGGCACCTAATCTTCATAACTTGGAAATCAGTAAGAGACATGCAGAACGGAAAAGTCAATAGCTACAACCATTAAGCTTAAATCACATGCGTCTGGATGCAAAAATAAATTTTTAAAAATTACAACATTCACATTTCTCTTTTCAGTTTGCGACTGATCAATTGCCATAATTATTTTATTCTGTTTTATTTTAAGTAGTAGTCTCATAGTCTAATGCATCTGGCATCCAACTGCAAGTTGACAAAGTATATATAATGACTCTTAAAATGGTTCTCAAGAAAAATTCTGTCATCCTATAATCATCTTATTCATGCTGAAGGCATACTACTGTCTTTTGGGAATATTCAAATTTGTGAAACATGCAAAAAAGAAATGAAATGACACTTTTAGAAGCTACTACTCAGAGAACAATTACTTATTACAGCATTTATTCTGATAGCAAATGACAAAGGATTTTACTTTTTTTTTTAATTAACCAAGCAGAATGTTTTCCCAGCAATAATATTCCCAGTTTCATTAATCTATCAAAAAAGGAATTTGACAAGGGTCGATTTGCTTAGATAATTTATATTTTTCCAAATTACAACAAGAGTTTGTGAGTTCTCGATTTCAATATTCTAAAAATTCATTTATAATTTTCTTTTATTTTTTGTTAAAAATTCCATAACCATGCCTTAAGGTTACACACATCTCAGGAATAGTTAAAATAGATATGCAACCTATAAAAATCTTCACTTTTCGAATTCATTTCTTGCTAATTATTATAATTCAGTCTTAGTTTCTATTAGCAGCCTTTTACTTCCCTCCCCAACTTGTTTTACTTCCTGAAGACTTAGGTCTTAAATCTCTAAGAATATAATGAATCTTCAGAAAAACATGACAACAAATTTGAAATGTCACAACCAACGAAATGGGACTCCGATAGGGTTCTCCTTTGCTTATCTTTATCACTAATAGAATTCCAGAGAAGTTAAAAGTAAGGATCTGTTTTAAATCCATCACTTGTTCAAGAGTGGCAATGGGATGTAGCACAACTGGAACAGAAACTGATTGTGATGTTTGTATTTATGCAGCAGCACATTACAATACATTTTCTCATTTAAACATTACAGCACTCCCATAAGATAGGCAGAGCATATATTATTATTCCCATTTAAAGGATGGAGAACTTTTCTACATAATTTTAATAAGTGAAAATCAAATAACTTATTTTTTATGTGACTTAAAAAAAATCCATAAGGTCAAATAACATTAGGGGTCCAGTTACCGTGACAATTTTGATTTTAATTTTTTTGTAATTTAGTTGCTTATTAATTCAATGGTCTTTCTAATGCAAAGGTTAGAAACGACCTTTTAAAAGTTTAAACCTTCTGGAATATATGTTTAGTCATTTATAAACTTATTGATTTAAAGTTATAATATTTTTAGCATTGCTTAATTTGTCTATATTTATTGCAAAGTGGATAGCATTTAAACTGCAAAATATTATGCACTGGATAAGATATCTTTTTAAGACCTCTTGCTGAGATCCTATTGGGACTGGCATATAATTGAAAACACTTAGCAGAGTATTTCAGGGAATGCTGCCAAGGAGTGAATAAGAGAATCGCATTTCATTTTTAAATGCCAGACAAGAGTCACCTAAAATGATGGTAACAGTGGTTAGAAGAAGGAAGGAAATTGGGCTGGGGGAAGGCATAATTTACATAAGGTGCTTTTTATCTAAAATTTTCTTTCTTTTGTTGAATTTGACAATTTACCAGAGCCTTTTTAGAAGTGTCTGACATCCCTTTTAATTAAGCAGCAAGCAGTAAGAAGTGACAGGCAACGTGTTTCTAGAGTATTAAATGAATATCTTGAGTGAATTCACTCCCTCAAGAAGCTCTCTAATTCTAAAGAAAGCATTTAGCTCTGTCTCATATAGGATGTTCACTTTGAATAAAACAGCAAAGATTTATTTATTCATCTAAGTCAAATCTCTCTCACTTTCACCTTAAATAAGCAATATCTTTTTATGCTACAGAGGAGTCTGATCCTTTTGTAAAAGCTGAAAGGATGTCATGTATTTCCACTACAATTACTTGGAAGTAACACCCAGTGATGTAATGAAGGCCAGCAAATACGTATGCCTAAACAGAAGTCTCGAGTCTGAAAAGTGAGACTGCTTGCTAAGGTTAGGTACTGTACTTCAAGAGTTTGCTTGTAGTTCAGTAAAGTATACTAGGTCATGTGTAGAAAGAAAATCCCATAGACGTTCTATGCTTGTGTAAGTTGCTATGGAACCGTCCCTGTTGTAGCTCATTCGATCTCTTAACCGGGCCGTTGGCAGTTCTCATTAGTTCTTAGGTTTCTTTTCAGTGTCCATTGCTTTCAGTTTAACACTTCAACTGGCTTCCCTCTGGCTCTTCTTGCCTTTGACCTTTGTTTTCTGCACACAGATCAATGTCTTTTCCCACTGGTGTATTCAGAGTGATGGGCACACTAAAAACCCTGACTCAAGCATTATAAAAACTATCCATGTAATAAAAACATTTGTACCCCCTTAATATTTTGAAATTTTAAAAAAAGATCATTTTACAATCTAGAGAATAGATTGAAGAGAATCACAACTGTAAGTAGGGAATCTTGCTGGAAATCTATTGTGGTATTCTAGGTTTGAAATTAGGGCCTCAACCAAGGTGGTGGCCATGACAAGATAACATTTTGGAGACAGAATCAACAGAACTTGGTGGCAGAATGAAAGAAGAAAGGTTAAGGAAAATAAAAGTCAAATCTGACATGTTCTGAAACAAGGAAGCACTGCATAAGCAGATATTTTACTGATGACCCAGTTACCACAGTGAATCTCCTTAAGTATTATTATTTAATTTAGCAGGATATACATTACTCAGAAAGAAAAGTGTGTGTATGTGTGAATATGTATTTATTTATGAATATAGGCACTTTAAAATCTGTATTCATATATAATAATGTGTATAATATTGTTACTCACATAATCAAATTATATAAATAAATATATATTAGGATACAATTTCTATGTTAATAAATATATAAAATATATTTTAAGTATTATTTACAACTGGTAACTCTGGTAACTGGGCAGGCGTCAGATCATTCTTTGTCATTAATTCCTTCACCAGCCTAGAGATGTTTTGACTCAACCAAAAGTCTTTCAGATACCACAAAAAGGGCCTCACCCTCAGAGTCAGCTCTATTTAGGGATTTGCAGCTGAAAGGTGATGTGGTGTTTGATCTTCCTATAGGTGTGTCAAGCTACAAAGAAACAGCATTCTGACTCAGTTGGCTCTGCACTCAATGGGGAGGAAGTGTTTGGTATGTTCTTGTTTATTTAGATAATGCTGCATAATCCAGTGAAGAGCAGGTACACAGCAAAGGAGATGTACAAGCTTCTTGCCTTTGAAGACAAATACCGCAATTCTCCAATTATCAAATATAAGAAAATAAAGGTGAGATGGAAGAACGGATGGTGAGCTGGCTCCTGTCCTTGGACCTCCTAAAGTTGCCCTAGTTAGGAAACGTTTTCCACTCAGAGTGGCCAAGTTGTTTGTCAGACCCGGATTGTTTTAAAAGAGCAGTGCTCCTACTTGCCATTTGCAACTGAAAGGGGAAGGGAAATTGATCATTATTGCATTTCTATGCAATAAATGATACACAGGAATTATCAGACATGCATTATCTGTTCCTTGTCATATCCTTGCTAATAAATTATCTCCATGCTAAATTTACTGATATGAAAGCGAATCTTATGACTAAGCAGTTTACCTACGTTCAGATAGCTAGTAAGTTGGAGAATTGGAAATTCAGATCTGTTAGCCCTGAAGTTTATTTTTTCCCCCAACTACACCATGCAGCAAGGAGATGATTAGCCACATTGTCAGAGAGAGAGTGGGAGAAAGAGACAGAGAGAGATCTGGAAACATTAGAAGTTTCTATTTTTTTAATTGTATCTTTAATGATCCAAAAGGTTTATATTTAAAAGCCTTTGCTTTAAGTCTTAAGAGTTACAAAGGAATAGGAATATAGAAGACATAACTCTTCTGGAGCATCATGCCTGTCTTTAAAGCCATGATTTTCTCTGCATTGTAATTGACTGCCTTTGTTGCTGTTTATAACTTTATGTTCTCTAAATACCTTATTTTACACATGAGGAGAGCATGCAAGATGGACACTAGTGTGACCCAGGGAAACAGCTTAAATGCTGTCACTCAGTACGTCACTACATTTACCGGCCCAAAAACATATCTAAACACAGGACATGCACTGTAGATCAATGAGAAATTTGATGAATATATATTTAAGGTTTTATGTACTAAACACTGGGCTTAATAGAAAAGTTACATATACAATATTTTACTTATCCTCCTAGAGTTTATAAACTTGGAGGGAAACTGTGATACACACACAGAAACACTATAAAATTTTTCATGCAATCACTGCACCCTTATAGCACTTGGATTGCACCCCTCATGCAAAGTGGGATCATTCCAGGCTGGCATGACGAGGTAAGACGTCAGAGAGACTGAATCCTTTTACCTGGGCCTTGAAGAAGTCTACTTCGATAAAGACTCAGAGACACAGGTTTCCACCGGTACTCTTCACCTACTGAAGCTCTGACAGAGCAAGCATCTTCCTTTCCAAAAACTGCTTGTACTATGCCTTGAGAAAGCATTTTGACTTTGCAGTAGGAGCTAGGAGCTGTGTTGCACATAGCTAGCTATTTTGCCACATAGTTTAGTGGCTTTGCATATACGCTGTATTTGGCAAGTCGCTACTCTGAGAGTTGAAGTATCTACAAAACCAAGGACCAAGAACACAACCAACAAAGGATATTGCTGAGTACAAAGCAAGCTGACTATATCGTCCAGAATGGCTCAAAAAATGACTCACTGGAAACCTGCCAAAGACAATGGGAAGATCAAAGGAGGACCTGGAGTCTGATCAACCACATGTCAAGTTAGTAAATTAGTGAATTTAGTCTTAACAAAACTCATGTACGAAATATCAGAGAAGATGCAGGAGGACTGGGCAAAGAGGTGTCTAAGTTGCTGACAAAATAATAATTTTTTTCATAAAAATGTTTTGATCCTGATGAGAGTAGAATCATTTGGCTAGTGGCAGAGAGAATGTTGGTAAAATTATATAGATTTCTGCTGCACATGTAGAAAATGTTCAATCAATTCCAGTTGACTGTGAAGGAAGTTGTACTTGCTCTATACAACAGAGAAGTTTGCAGTCCTGTGAATAGTTAAGGTAGCCATACACTATTTTAATCATGTACTGACTCAGCTAAGGGGTAAATACCACCTCACGGTTCTCTGGATTTTTGATGAGATGAAAGTTTAAGATAGCTTCTCAAAGAAAAAAAAAAGAGAGAGTTGAAGAAACATTCCTTTGTGATACATGAAAGTTGATTGATTAGAAGCAACTTGGCCTTTTCAGGACTATTAGCAGAGCCACTGCACTGATCAACAGTATCTCAATCAAGAAGTCACTCACCAGACTGTCTGGATCACTTTGCTATTGTTTCTCTTTTCCTTTTCCCCTTTATTTCCCTAACCCTGGGGAAGAATCAAAGGTGGATGGCAAGTGGGAGAAGTGAAGCCGGGACTCTACAGAAAATGCTCTAGTGCTATAAAAAATTAATCTGGTGCATCTTTAATTAATACCAGCACTGTGCACGATGTATGTGGTGTATTCCCAGGACGTCTCACTCCTTTCACTCTGGATAAGCCCATTATCCGTGGGGTCAAGAGCAGGGGGTGAGGAGCCAGACTGTCTTGGGTTGAACCCGGCCTCCCGGCTTTCTAGCTGTGCACCCCTATACAAATTACATCCTCTCTCTGGGCCCCAGTGAAAGGAGGATAACCATAGTACCTACCACACAGGGTTATTATGAAGATTAGGTGAGCTGATATTTATAAAACACTTAGAGCAATGTCAGACACATAGTAAGCACTCAGCAAATATTTCTTAAATAAAATAAATGAGGTTTACTTATTTGGATATTTTCCAACTACAGAATTCGGGAAGTTACTCCTATAATTTGAATGTAATTTATTCTCCCCATCCAACTGTCAATGCATATACATATCTAAGCAACATATATCATCCCAGTGAAAACCATCCCGCTGTTTCACATTCTTTGTTTATCTCTATGAAGAAAACATTTTAATAATAATCCCTGTTATGGTTTCCTTTAGTCCACATTTTATCACTTCAGTTTCATGGAACACAGCTCTTTCCATAGAATTAGAAAAATAAAAGAGCCCTGGAAAGGTCATTACTTTTTTTTTTTTTCCTTACCTCTGCCATTCACTCTCAAGCCAGACCACACACATAAATCATCCCAGACTTTTTCTTCATCACGATGTGGTTTCCATTCATGTCTACTCTGCTCTAAGGAAACAATTTTGCTACAGGTGGGCAAATTCAGCACTAATGGCATTACCCTATGTTTTCAGGAAAAGTTTTGAGGGCAAAATAGCTCTATTAACATTGCCAGTTTCACTGGTTTCTTGTCACTGATCAAGTTTAATTATTTCCTGTGCCATTGTTGAAAACTCAGAAATCAACTCTCACTCAATGCACATTCAGACTGAATAAACTCATGGCAGAACTCCTAAACTGTTTCTGTTATAATGGACCCCACCTCTCCCCTTTTTAACATAATGACTGCAAGGTGAAAACCTGCTATTTTATTGTTTCTAGGTCATAAGCTCTAATTAAACTGTGTGACTCCATGAGAAAAATATAGCTAATCAATTCAGTTTTAAAAAAATAAATGCAGTCGTATAGGATTAGGGTGTGTAAGCTGGTTGTTTGAAATTTTCACTACTAATTGGTTCATTTAACAACTACAGACAGAGACAAAAAACTCTAGTTTAAAAAAAAAATCCTGTAGGTTCAAAATACTGTCTTGAGACCGGTTATATGCTTTTTAAGCACTATATTTCAGCAGCGGAGGGTGCAGGATTAAAAAGAATGAGGTGGTGTGTTTTATTTTAGACAGCCTCCCAAATTATTCTTGAAAAACCCTTCTGCTTGTATCTGGCATCTGCTGTTTCTTCAGAGTTCATATAAATAAGGCCATGTAAACATCTGGATTCTCCAGGAATCTTCCTCAATTTTCTATTCTATCATATAGAATAGAGAGCAGGCACTTCTCAGTCAGAGGAGGATGTTGTTCAATGCAAATAATGCTAGCAATGCTGCTAACCCCGAACACATCTCCTGAAGACTGAAATCACATCATTTGTGAATTCATTTATTTGACTTAAAGCACTTCCTCTCTCAATGTTTTCAGAGATACAGTATCCAACTCATAATTCTTGGGTGTGAGTGCAGCTTCTTCCCTGTTTCACTCCTTGGGAGGACAGTCCATGGCAATAAGCATCAATATATTCTCTGATTTTTTAAAAGAGCAAAAAGAGACAAACTCATTCAACAAGTAATTCTTTGGCACCCACTGTATGACAGGTGCAGTCCCAGGCATTGTACATGTAAAAAGGGGGAAAAACAGTTGAGGGAAGACGATACGGTAATTGAATGTTGCGCACACAGCTTACAAGGGGAGGATCTGGCAGTCACTGCAACCAAGGCATATCCAAGGTATTTGGGGAAAACAGGAAGGATAGGTAAAACTCTACCTGGGGAGATCAGAAAAGGCTTCCCTTGAGTAGGAGTTATTCCAGCCTGGTCTTGGGGGTTAAAAGAAGTATATCGAGCATCAATCAGAGAAGAGCATTACAGGCAGAGGAAGCAGCAGGCCAAATGCAGAGATGGTGAAGACTAAAGGGCAGCCAGGCAACCACGATTGAGCAACCCCACAGGCACAGGGGCTCTGTGATGGACTGGTGGGAGAGTCCACGGAGAAGGTTGTCAGGGATCAGGTCATCACATACTCAGACTCCAGGCCTTCTCCTGTAGATCGCCAGTTCTCATCAAAAAAGTACGTTTCCACACGCCCCACGCTTCCATGGGCATATCCAGATTAACGCACAATTCCAGGTGCACTAGCTACAACTTCCTCTCATTCTCTCCTTAAGAAAAAATGTGTCTGCATCCCAGGGAGGCAAGGTAAATGGAAAGATAACTGTATTGTTTATATTTTTATTTTCCGTGTATAGTGATGTTTTGACATCTTAAAATTTTTCGTGTGGGAACAGACTGCCCTTCGTGGTCCAGTGAGTACTTAGAGATAGCAAAGGGCTCAGCCAGGAGCTTGCCTTTGATATGTGAACTGCGCAAGCCAGAGCCATAATGCTGGGGTGATACTCCTCTGCCTTAATCATCCCAGGGCCAGGTACCAGGTAACCAGAGACCACCCCTATAGCTTAGAGCCCACCAAAATCATTTAAACTAGCCCTGCCTTGCCTTTCCCTCAGAAACCCCAATAAAGGCTCTGGCCTAGACACTTCTAACTCCCGTTTTCTGATCCCTCATCACCCTGAGGATTCTCCCTGCTGCTGTGCGGTGTGTTGTGTCTCCTATTTCCAGGATCTATGAGAATAATACATTTTGCTTTCCTGAGCCTCTCCTGTGTCTCCTCTTGTGGCACACCTGATTGATCATCACATCAAAGAATGCAGAACAATAACCTAGAATCCTTTCTTTCTCATCAAAAAATTAATCATCTCAAAATCCAAATCTTTAATTCCAGTGAGATGTGTGTGCGCGCGCGTGTGTGTGTATGTATATATACCCCCCCACACACAATAAGCATACAATATCTCTGCTCACACCAATGTGCTATGATAGCAAGGCTAATAACTACTCTTAGAGATGATGAAAAGCAATGAAACAGTTACATAAAGAGGGTGACATGATCGATTTGCATTCCAGCAAGATTGCTCCATTTATAATGAGGAGGATGGATTGCAGAAGGTAAAGCATTCAAGTAGAGTGTATTCGATGTTGTTTCCATGGTCCAGAAAAGGAACCGAAGTTGTACCAGTTTGAATGGAAAAGGGAGGGAGATGCTCATCAGGGAGTATGGATGGTGAGGAAAAGAGAGGGGATAGAGGTGGGCAGGTGTCCAGACAGGTAGCAGCAACAGATCAGAAATGGAATGAAAGGTGATGCTTTCATTTTAGAAATGTTGAGACTTAGGATGGCACAAATTCATGTTTGGCAACCTTTGGTTCTTTGAAGCCTAGTGAGAGAAGAGAGGATAAAGTTTAGAGGTTAAATAATATAGTTAGAAATATTTGATTTGTATAGAACAGGGTTTGGCAAACTTTCTGCAAAGGGCAAGAGAGTAAATAGTTCAGCGTTTGAAAGCCTTATAGTCTCTGCCCCACCCACTTGAATCTGCTGCTGTCATATGAAAGCAGCATAAATGATATGGAAACAAATGGGCCTGGCTGTATTCCAGTAAAACTTTATTTACAAAAGCAGGCGGTGGGCCAGATTTGACCCACCATCCATAGCGTGCTGACCCCTGAAATAGAGGCAGCCTTGATACAGAAAGGATACCATAAGAAATATTTTCTCTGGGATTTTGCAGGAAGGTCACATTCACTAACATTAAATCAGATCATTAGTCAATTGACTAAATACAAAGGGCATGTCAAAACTTCCTCCAATTGTTAGGTTTCCTTTCAGTGCAGATACTTATGATACACACACATTTTTTCATAATTAAAGACTGTAGCAGGCTACAAATACAAAGCAGTTACCATTAAGAAACATCAGGGTAAAGAAAAATAATTTTTTCAGTTGAGAGATGTGTGTGTGTGTATGTACATATGTGCGTCTCTGTGTGTATATAAAATAATATCCTATTAGAAAATACAAAAGACTCAACTACAAATTCTGGTGGATAATCTTTATAGGCTAGCTGGCTCATCTCTTCTAAGATTTGGAGGCCAAGAATATTAATAAGGTTTTAATGTCTTACAAAAGTGATTTCTAATAAAAAAGAAAATATTGCTAACAAAATCTCCAGAGATAGTAGTCAAGACTCTGTAGTGACTGACATTTACTTTTGAAAACCAAGAAAGCTTTCCTTGTGTACTAGGTAGGAAAAACGTGATTTAGTCATTAAAATAGTACATTAGGCAACACTTTGTCTTAATAAGCAGCCAAAAATAAGTTGCCTAATAGAATATCATGTTGAAACTCTGTTCCCACTAGTTATATCCTTAATGGGTTCCTGTCAAAAGATGGAATAAAAATAATAGGTACATAGCTATACTTTTTTCATCCTTACATAAAAGTGCCATGTAAAGAAATGGAACGTAGAATTGTATGGAGATGTAATCTGAGCCCATATTTCCAATTTTCATAAGATCTACTTAAACTCATCAGAGCAGAGTGAAGGAAAATGCTGATTAGATCTACAGTTTTCTTTCCCTGAGCTACAGGTTGGTTTGAAAGTTGTTCTTTTGATCTGTTGTTGGTATCTGTCTCCATGACAATGGTAACTTGTTCATAAATATTCTTGCTGCAGGTTGATCTGATTCTAGCACATGTGATTTCAGAGTCTGGTGATTTCATGGCTATTTTAAGGAGGACCTTCTAATCTATTATTGTTTTCTTTGTTTTCTCCCTTCCATTGTCTCTTTTGCAGTCTTCTTATTTGCCAATTTCTTGTTAATTTGCAAATGTTTCATATTGTATCAGTTTAAAAATAGAAACCTCCCCTAGATATTTGAAAAGAGAATTTAATACTTTAAAACACAGCTAGATATTAAGTTAGGTAACTGAATGGGTGAGAAGAGAACTCTAAATCAAAGGTCAGCAAATGTTTTCTGTAAATGGCCAACTGAAATAATTTCAGCTGTGCAGGTCGTCACACTACTCAACTCTACAGTGCAGGCAAGAAAGCAGCAGCCTCAGACACAGGGTTGGGCCTGAGTGTGTTCCAATAAACCTTTACTTACAAAAAAAACAGGCAGCAGGTGGAATTCAGCCTACAAAGTGTAGTTTGCTGCATTAGTCAGGGTTCTCCAGAGAAAGAGAGCAGACAGGATGTATCTAGATATACATAAGAAGGGATTCATTATGGGAATTGGATCGCATGATTATAAAGGCCAAGAAGCCCCATGATATGCTGTCTGAAAGCTGGAGAGCCAGGAAAGCCAGACGTGCAATTCAATCTGTGCCCAAAGGCCTGAGAACCAGGGAAGATGCTGGTGTAAGTCCCGAAGGCTGAAGGCTCAAGAACCAGGAGCTCTAATGACCAAGTGCTGGAGAAGATGGATGATAGAGCTCAAGGAGAGAGAGAGAATTTGCCCTTCCTCTGCCTTTTTGCTCTCTTCCAGCCCTCAGTGGATTGGATAATTTCTGCCCACATTGGTGAGGGTGGATCTTCTTTACTCAGGCCACTGATTCAAATGCTAATCCCTTCTGGAAACACTTTTGCAAACACACCCTGAAATGCAGGGTGTCCCAAAAGTCGCCATACATAGGGAAAATGGGAAGTAACTAAATGTAAATTTATTTACAAAATATTCATTACAAATGAATTTTTTGGGACATC
>NW_012137303.1:4766203-4774487 GCF_000956105.1 Propithecus coquereli
CCCAACTCTTCATTCTTGGAAAGAACTATACTTCAGTTGTAATATATCTATATTTCTTTTTTGATGTAAAAATGTAATTTCTTTTATTATGCACTGGTGATAACACATGGTATTGGTAGTTTCTGTTATTTAAATTCTTGTTTGGAAAATAAAATGCTAGCAACTGTATGTCAATTATCTTTCCACCCCTCGCCCTCAAATTTCACTAGCTGATGAAATGCAAAAGCTCCTCAGTGGTTGTTTATGAGAATACCTAGTTTTGATTGATTGGTTGATTGATTGAATGATTTGTTGATTGGCAAGCGATGAAGGATGCTGAAGTGAATCAGGCAGGGCTATTTTGAGAAACATCCTTTGAAGATATTTTAAAAGTTAGACAGTTTGTCACTCAAGAAAAAAAATCTCTAGAACGATGCACTTGAATGTTAGGGCTCTGGCCTGTCGGAATGTCTTTATGTGTCAATGACCCTAAGTGTTTGTGTACGGTAGGCAATAAACAATATATGACACGTGAACTACATTGACTTCAGTATATTAATGCCTGCTACTCTTGCCTAAGAACAACACAGCTTTCTCTCTCCTCTACCACCTGTCTATACTTTATATTTTTGAACTTTTCTTCCTAAATAATGTGTTATTTCAACATCTTGCACACTAGTTGGACTTTAGCCCTTTCTTGAATAACGTTTTCTTGATGCAGCAAAACTGTACAGCATAATTGACAGTCTAACTGTCACTACAGCAGAAGAAAAGCCAGAGTTGGAATAAAACAAATTTTCAAGCCATCTACAATATTATGTGCCTAGCGATGGCTTACACATACCTATTTATATCTCCCTCTAAATATTTCATATCTTCTCTGTTACTGATAAGAGTTAATCCACAAGTCTCCCGAGGACTTTTCCTAAGTGTACGTAGGAGCTCATTTCTGGTGTTGGGAATCACCATACATTATTTTTATTACATAAGTTTGCTGGATTTGCAAGAAAAGCTACCTGGTGAAAAAATAATCAAGAAGATTCATAATGAGTCATTCAGTGCAACTTTGCACAAGATATGTTATCATTGTGGCCATTATAGGGAGTGGGGTGCAGTCTTAGTACATCGATTCTGAGTTTTTGAAATAGGATGCTCCCAACTTGCCTGCCCTAAGGAGATCGAGGATATTAATGGTTTAATATTTGCAAGCTGCTATATATTCTCACAGGAAAGCACAGCATAACTCATTTGTAAAACATAACCTCAAGAAATAGAACTATATATAAAATAAGCCATGCCAAAATTACTTTTACTTGCTACTATAAGAAATTGATTTGCATTATTAACCAGCTTTCTAACTGTTGATTTTTATTAACTCTTTTCCTGCTTGGCCACAGAAAGAATTAAGATGACGTTTTGATTACAATGTCTTCTGTCAAGAAAAGCTGAGGGCTTCTTCCATGGGTAAGTGGTTTTAAAATCCCACAAAACTGACACATTTTTAGATATTTGCTCAGCAAACATAAGTGCTGAAAATTATGAAGATTTTGGAGGTCATAATTTTCCCAGCTGGATGAAGTGGATAGCGCTAAGAGGCCTCATAGATCATACCATGTTGTCATTTATTATAATATTTTAACATACTACAGAATTTGTGTTGTCAAGAACATTGGGTGGGGTGATTTATTAGCTAAGATTGATTATGTTGCTAATAGCCCAGATGGCTTGAATTTTGGAAGGGGGAAATTTCTTGTTGCTGAGCATGAAGAAATAAATGCTAAGCTGCCAAGAGACAAAGGGGCCCTGGCTCAGAAAAGACTCATTTACCTGCCACGTGAGGACAACATTCAAGAGGCAGTTTTTGTTTTTCTTCAGATGCACATTTTCGACTCTATTTTTTGCCTCAAGGAACGGTGGACATTTTATGTGTGTGAAATGTCTTTCTGCAGTGGAGCAAACTTTTGTCGGCTCTCCCTCCGGGACAATGTGGGCAGTGCTTTCAGAGTTTCTCTTCAGTTTCTGCGACAAGTACCAAAAACATGACCTTGCCTGCACAGCTTTTGCAGCTGAATGTCTAGAGCTTTGACATTTGCGTCGACTTTCAGTGATTTCCTGTAGACTAACACCTGGAAGCCATCACCTGCAGACGCCCAGCCACCACACTCCTGTACCCTGCACATCAGCACGGGAGTCAACGAAGAGGCATTGACCCACCAAGTGACACAAACAAGACAGATACCAGATTGTCTTATGCAAAAATGACACTGCCTGTCCAGATCTGATCATCATGATTATTCAAAAGCTCAGGTGAGAGTACAGGAATAACAAGAGCAAAAAAAATTAAAAGAAAACCCTCGAATAATAAATAACTCTTAATTTTGCTTTTTCTTCCTTGGTGACAGACATTTAAGCAGATATTTTTCCCTTAGGACCCAGTAACAACTTACCCTTCTTTCTGTTAATCCAAAAGTAAGGTTTTCAAAACCAAGACATCCAGCTTCACCATCTTCCAACAGTCAGTACTGTTTCACTAGGTGCTTGACTCTTGTTCTCCGCTCTCACATTACAATTAGAACATCTAAATACAAAATGACAATGACAATGCTTGGAAAGAGTGGGACAGGTATGCTACTTTGAAGAAGACTTGATATGTTATCAAGGTTGGCTTCATGTAGCTGGCAATAAAATACTTTGTTTATAGCACTGAGTCACCTATGGACTATGGATTTATTCTTCAAGTTTATTTACAGAAATATAATGAAGCCCTCCTTGTCAAAAAACTTAAATGCTTATTAATTAAAAGTAGATATGTTGCCTGATAAGTGTCTCTCCAGCAGAGGAAGAGTGCTTATCCCTACGAAGAGATACAGAGCTGGAGAAATTCCTGTAACTGAGAACATCAGTTCAAACAATTGGGATTTTACAGGTCTGTTCTTGTACACAAACATTCTTCTACACAATGGTATGTATTCTGTGCAAATTTGCAATGCACCATTTAAAAGCTTTTTATCCTTCTTCTTCTATGCACAATAGGGATACTAAACATACACCTGTCTTTGAAGTAGAATGGAGAGTGACTCCATGAAGTCAAGAGGCATTGAGAAGGAATGTAAAGAAAAAGGTGAAAAACTTGACAAACGATCATTTGGGCATGAAAATGTGTTTTAGTGAGGATTCCATTAACTGATCAAAGAGGCTCATGTGTGCACACAACACATTTATGCAGGCTCTTAAACTAGAAGGTTAAATTTGTCTTTCCATGTGCTTTATCGAATGGGTTTGGGCAACATCTTATTGACACCAGCACTCCAATGTTACATCAAAGCAGATTTGTTCAAATTACAATGCATCTCTGTAATTCATTACCTAACTTTCCTATCTCATACATAGTTCCATTTGTTCGCTGGCTAATGTTTATTCCTTCCTAAGAGCAGTATTCTATTTGAAGAAGGAACAGACTGGCTCATTCAAATATGGACAGTCATTTCCATTGGTGAAACCAGACAGAAAACTATTTCCTCCTCCAGGCAAGAGAAATTTGCCTGCAGACTCAACAGGCAGCTGAGATCTGGTTCTGGAAATTTTAAGAGCTTCAACTGAGCCTGGGGTCTGGGCCTACCTGACTCAATGCTCACAACTAACAAAGCATCATTTGTCATGAAGTAACATTGCTGGCATTTTGATGGCTTAATAATAATTAACGGTTGAGCCCCTACCTTATACCATTTGCTGTGTTAGGCACTGCAGATCTGTAGGTGGAGTGACAAACGGGATAGACAGTCCCTGCCCTCGTGATACATTCTCAAATTTCCTGTTTAGACATACTCTGATGACTCGAGGTTTTCCTGACTTCAGCCAGACATAAGTATAGTGCTCCATACTCAAGGTAGGGGTGGGGGTTGCACGAGGGATGCAGAGGGAGTGATCAATAGACCTAAAGCTATTTCTGAGATTCCCTCCTATTTTCTTATCCATTCCTATTCAATGACACCATTCTCTTATTAATCCTAAATGAAATATTAATAAAGTCACCAGCAACACATTCATTCGACTGCCTGTCCCCATGACAGTGTCAGCAAAGGCCTCTTGCCTCCATCAGAGCAGTCTGTGTGATCCACACCCCAATAAAAGAAAACAAAACCAAGGCAAAAAAGGCCGTGAACCTTAAAAAAGGGTAAGGGGAACTAAGAAGGAAAATTCCTTTCTTCTCTCCCGTGATCACCTGGAAAAAGTGGATTTGGTCAAGATAATATGCAGATAAATGCTATAAAATATAGAGTAAAACATTCAATATGTAAACATGATTATGCATGTAATATTTTGGGTCCAAAAAGGAAAAAAAAAAAAGAATTGTTTAATTTGTTTCTCTTTCTGCGCCTTTACACATGGAATCTTTTGGGGTCTCATTTTATAAGCATAATGAATCAAAAATTTTTCAGTACTCTACTGCAGTGAAGCCCTCATATGGTGAATATTATCTGGAGACCCAGATTTTTTCAGTGAGAATTTCAGTAGGTGAAATAGAAAATGATTAGTGAGCAAAGAGGACTGTTATAATGGAAACATCATTTAAAATGAAGGTTTTAACATCTGTTTCACTTTCTAATTACAAATGCAACACTCCCTCCTGACACCCAGTTTCACCATCACCACTATAAATCACAACCATAAAAAAGTTAAAAAACAAAGCAATTTGCATGGTTTTATGTGCTTTGTATTCAGAATCACATTCATGCTTCAATTATGTTCCTATATGTGCTTTGTATTCAGAATCACATTCATGCTTCAATTATGTTCCTATCATGTATCAGATGAAATCAGGTTGGATGGAGAGAAAATATAGCTCTTAAAATAACCATGCAAATCTTTCATAGATTTTCACCAAACTTTCATGTAAACAGAAGTAATCCTGGGAGAAGAGAAAAAAAATATTCCCAGTTTAGAAGAAATCAACTTTGGAACATTGTTTCAGTCATTTATCAATAAATATTTATTAAAAACCTACTATGAGTCAAGCATGGTGCTGGCCTCAGGGGAAAAAGGAGCAGACAAAATAGATACTTCTGGAGCTTACAGCTTAATTCTAGAAACATTTAAAAAATGATTGCATGCACACATAAATAAATAATTACTACTGTGATGTTCCCATGAAGGAAAACTGCAGGGTTGTATGATAATGAAACTTTCAGCAAAAATCCCAAGAAGATAGCAAAACCCTAAGGAGATAGCAAAAAGACCACGTGAAGCATTCTTCTCTGCCTTTTATAAACACAAGCAGAGTATATTTCTAGAATTTTTCAATTTCTGAAAAATCAGTAATTAGAAACAGAAAACAGCTAGGGTGATTTAAATAGAATATTGAAGATGTAACTTATACATTTAAATTTTGAAAATTTCACACTTAAAAAATGAAAACACTCTGTAATTCAAATGTTAGTTTTCATACTAAGAAGTACTAGACCTACTATTGGTTAGTGTAGAACAATCTGGTATGCAGAAACAGAGCCATGAATTGTCATGAAGTTGATGATAATAGGAAAGATTTAGACAAGAACTAGGGCAAATACATCCCTAATCTAGTATAGGGTTACACTAATTTCTTGGAGAGAATAAATAATCATTGAAACAACATGATAGGAATATGTATATATTATATATGATATTATAACATTTCATGTGCCTTCATAAATACATGTATGTTACATTTATTACATATTATATTGAACTATTTAACCTAAGTCTATAATATATTGTATTGATATAAGATAGGCTATGCTATAGTAACAAATAATTCCTGAGTTTTAATGGTTTAAGATTTATGTAAGATGTTTATTTTGGCTCAGGAAGACTCAATTCCATATTGTCCTCACTTTAGAACTCATGATGTCGAAGTTTCCACCAGCTGAAATGTATCTGATCGCCATGGTCAAAGGAAAGGCTGATGAATTCTCCACTGGTTCCCAAATACTTCTGTCTAAATCTCCCTCCATTTCATTTGTTAAAGCAATTTTTGTTCACTCAAATTTCACTGGTTAAAGCAAGTGATGTGGCTAGGATAATCCTCCTATTTGCCCAAAAGTACAGAGGAACTAAAGCTTTTATTCTACTTCATAAAACCCATATGGCATATTTAATATACGTAATACCATATACTGTATAAGCATATTTCATTCTATCATCTATTTTGATAATGCATTGTAAAATATTGATATCTGCACTAGGTTCATCTGATATCTACAGTTAAGATACTGAGGCTTTTATCAGATAAATATCAGAAACATCCTTTGCTTTCCACCTCTCTTTCATAAATGGTTTCCAAAGAGGTGAACATAGCTTACTTCTATGCAAAAACACAAGCCTAATTTATGCCACTAAGTGGAAATGGGAATATTGAAGACATCTCTGCAAGAGTGGAATGGTTCCTAAAAAATCCATTCATGCCAGTAACTAGGACATGACGTATGGTGAATTTACAAGATGGAGTTAATGATCAACAGCAGGCAGTTATAGAAATCTAAAAGAGGAGAATTGGGCTGGGCACGGTGGCTCAGGCTTGTGGTTCCAGCATTTTGGGAGGCCAAGTAGGGAGGATCACTTGAGGCCAGGAGTTGAAGGTTACAATGAGCTATGATCACATGAGACCCTGTCTCAAAAATAAATAAATGAATATTTATTTTATTTATTTATTATTAATAAATGAATATTTATAATTGGATGAGAGAATCAGTCAAACTGATGAAGAATCAGTCAAACTGATGAAGTCTAATTAATATGGACTCAATTTGTTCATTTAAAAAAGATTTTCCCCTAAAAATAGTATGAAGGTATTAATCCACAGTCAGAAACAAATATTGTTTCAATGTGTTTTACAAAGAATATTTTAGCCTTCATTTGCAAGGAAATGAAAATTCACTTCATGGAAGACTTCTTTCCTGTATACAAAAGCAATTTGATTATAAATCTATATTCTAAAGACTGTACATATTGTTCCAAATTGCTCTTGTCCCTTCCTTCTTCCAAGTACACATACACAATGCTCATCCTAGGAAATCACTAAAGGTTTCATTTCAATAATAGAGCATAAATATTGAAACAATAGCTAACTAAACATGAGCACTTTAAAGACAGTCTGACAATTCATACTTTTTGGATATTGTAATGTCTTTCTCTGTGATTATAAGATACGAACCTTGAATACATTTTTATTCTTCTCTATTCTTTGTCCCTCCCCGTCTTCTGTTTCCACAGCTATTTGTAAAACAATTGGTATCTTATAGCAGGGCTGAGAAACAAAAGTGTAAAAAGTTCAGCGTTACTAACTACAGTTGGGCATCTTTTCATTATATTTTCTTAACTGGCTAAAAACAGTTATCTCTCTAGCTGATAATATGACTCATCAAATCCCTTTCATACACATTAAATTTTTTATTGCTGTAAAATACACATTTTATAACATACTACCTTTTAAAGGGTAAATTCAGAGATATGTAATTCATTCACAATGTTGTGCAACCGTAATTCCTACCCCATTCCAGAATATTTTTATTATTCCAAAAGGAAGCCCTGTATGCATTAAGCAGTCACTCCCATCCCTCCCACCATCAGCTCAGGGAACAACCGCTAATCTGCTTTCTGTCTCTATCAGTTTGCCTATTCTGGATATTT
The DNA here is from genome assembly GCF_000956105.1 of Propithecus coquereli. Classification (NCBI taxonomy): domain Eukaryota; kingdom Metazoa; phylum Chordata; class Mammalia; order Primates; family Indriidae; genus Propithecus; species Propithecus coquereli. Next base: position 4,773,848 of record NW_012137303.1, read on the forward strand.
TGCATAAATGGAATGATAGAATATGTGGCCTTTTACGTCAGGCTTCTATCAGTTACTATGTTTCAACATTAGTTGAAAACTAATGTTTTCAAGGTGCATCTATGTTGTAGATATAGCAGAACTTCATTCCTTTTATGGCTGAATAATATTCCACTGTATGGATATACCACATTGTGTTTATCCATTCATCACTGATGGACTTTTGTGTTGTTTCCACTTTTTGGCTCTGATGGATAGTGCTGCTATGAGTATTTATGTAAAACTTGTTTGAACAGATGAATTTAATTATTTTAGGTATATACCTAGGAGTGGAATTGCTGGATAATAAAGTAATTCTATGTCTAACTTTTTGAGGAACTGTCAAACTGTTTTCCATAGCAGATGTGCAATTTTACATTCCCACCAGCAGTATTTGAAAGTTCCAATTTCTCTAAATCCTTACCAAGATTTGTTAGTATCCATTGTTATTCTAGTCATGTCAGCAAGTGTGAACTGGTATCTTATGTGGTCTTTGATTTGCATTTCTCTAATGACTTATGATGTTGAGCATCTTTTTATGTGCTTGTTAGCTATTTGCATATCATCTTTGGAGAAATATCTATTCAAGTCCTTTGCTCATTTTTTCCCTTGAGATGTTTGT
>NW_012137303.1:4778526-4784645 GCF_000956105.1 Propithecus coquereli
TTTCTGTCTTACTATTTTCACCCAATATTGTCTTTGTAAGATTCATACATGATGTTGGATATGGCAGTAGTTTATTTGCATTGCAGTATAGTATTTTCACCTATGACTATATCACAAAATTTTAAAAATCAATTTTCTGGTTTCAATAAGAGGTATAAATGGAAATTAACCTTGAGAAACTTCTGAAGTTTAAGAACATGTTGATCACATTTGATTTCTGTTGGGATTCACATTGCTATTGTGCTGGCATTTTAAAAGTGAAGTTCAGATGAGCAGGCTGCATTAGATTTTTGCCTCTCTGGCAGGCAGATGGATGCAAGAAAAAGGGAGGAAGAACAAAAGAGAAAGAAGACAGGAGAGAAGGAGGGAAAGAGAGAGAGAGAGAAAAAGAGAGAAAAAGGGGGCAGAGAAAGAGAGATAGAGAGATCTGAGCAGAGCACCATGTTCTTTCTCCACAATTTACCGATCAAATCAGCTCTTCTTCCACATCTGAGTATTTGTTGTTAAGAGGCAGAGAGAAACTGTTTATTTCATACTCTTCTCTTTAAAGAGTGCAGTGTACCATCTCTAACTTCTGTAGAAATATGAGGAGTGGGGAATACATGCTACCTTTACCCTCCTCCGATGCTGAACACTGTGTAAACCAACCACCTTTTGACCTTGCATTGACATTTTGTTTTAATCTGATGGGTAAATGTTGTAAAGTATGCACTCGATCTGTTTATAATTGGTTTTTACTCTTTCATGTAGGATTATAGTTGATTCATTTGAGACACAGATCAAGTCATTACAAATTCAAATTCATGTTCTTTACTCAAGCTCTCATTTTGGTCTAGGAATGTCCATATTCTTGTCTCTCCACTGCTCTTCACCTCATTGCTCTCATATAAGAAACATCCCAAACTTTAGAATATGGTCTACTGGTTTTGAAATTTGGGTAATATGCCCAAATGATGATGTCTCATGGGCAATCAGCTATACTCTCTGGAGCTCAGAAGAGAGAACCAGGATAGGGATAAAGTTTAGAGAGCCATCGAATAGTGTTCGGCTATTGAGGTAAAGGGACTGGAAAAGATGACTGAGTACACTGCAAGGAGGAAAGGAGAAGGAAGGAAACCAAAGACAGAACCCTCAGGTACTCCAAAATCTAGGAAGAAAGCAGAGGAAAGGGACCTGAAATTAGAGACTGATAAGGAACAGCCAGAGTTGTTGGAAACAAATGAGAAAATAATAGAATTAATAGAAACAATGTCTCACAAAGGAAGGGGTGTCTAACACCAGAGAGAAATTATGTCAAGGTGTAAAAGTAGCTATTAAATTAGGCATCTGGGAAGATGCTGATGCTTTTATAAAGAATAATTTTAGTGATTGGTGAGAAAATAACCCAGATTATGTTGAACTGAGATGAAGTCAATGAAAGGGAAGATTTTTTATTGGAACAATAAAAAAAATTGGAAGCTTGGCTAAAAGAGAAAGAGACTTAAAGAGGAGGAGAAGAAAGTCTTAAAAATATATGGGTAATACTTCCCCATACTTATGTACCAAGAGAAAAGAGAAATGGAGATTGAGAAGTTGAAGATGTAGGAAAGGATGGGGTTAATTGTCGGGGCAAGTTGTTTGAGGAGGAAGGCAGTTTGGGAACTCTGTGCCTAGGTAGAAAGATCAATTTTAGAAAGGATGGGGGTCACTCTTCTAAGCAGATAAAGAGGTAAGACCTTTGCAGATATAAATTTAGGATCTCAAAGTTAAAAGACTTTGGGCTTTAGGGCCTCTTTTATTTCATTTTTTTGAGTAACATGAGATACAGGACAATTATCTGATGAGAGAGGGTAGCCAGGGCAAGGCTGGAGACTAACAGAATTATGCAAGTTTTCAATAGCGACTGAGGAGAATCAAATAGGAAGCTTATCAAGTACGATTATTGTAGTAATTCTGCTGAGCAGCATTAAAGATACTAACAATCTTGGAAATAATTTGGGTGTTCAGTCCACACACTTGTACTGTACAGTGGTTAAGTGCAGGGCTTTTGAAGTCAGACAGATATAGTTTTGAAAACTGACTCCACTAAATATTGATGGTGGTTAATATCTATAAGCCTTATTTTCCACATTTATGAGATGGGGATAAAAATATATTTCTCAAAAATTTTGTATGAAAATTAAATGACACAATGCATATAAAGTGCCCAGTATGGTATGTAGACATAATATGAATATGAATTTAATAAATGTTTACATTATTAGTTATTCATTAGTAGAGTATGTTTTAAGAAACTACCTTTTTGACCTAATCAAATGATAAGTAACTGCAAAACCATCAAAGTGAGAAAACCATTTCCCACATCTAAAATAAGTGCTCACAGGAACAGCATAAAAACATTTTCTGTTCTTCCTTCCTTTCCAGCAATGGAGACTAGCTGCTCACCTCATCTGTTTAATAACACTTCACATAATAGAATTGCCTATTAACTGGCATCTCTACCTACTCTACCCCAGGCTTAAAAAAAAAAATTAATCCCATCTCATTTAACCTTTCCAGATTGGGCTTGTTTTTTAACTTCTCAGTAATCTTTGTGGTTCACCTTTGAACACTCCACATTTTCTCTCTTAATTGTAAGGGCCCAAAATAGATACAGTGTTGTGGGCCTGCCTGGCATTGGTATATTCTGAGAATTACCAGGGTGGAAAATGAAGATAGAAGACAGGAAGAGCTTGGGTTTTCCAGCCATATATTGTGTTGCCATGAAAAACAGTAATATGTTGCTGATGCAGCTCTCAGATACTACCAATTTGACACCAAAACCTCTTTCATTGCCATGTAAATGTTTAATCGTTTCTTTCTTCTCACTAGTGACTTTTTTCCTCCTTAAGTTTGTTTATCCTAGTAAGACAATGTGTGGAAAATCAAAGAAAAAAATAATTTGCTGTGATGTCCTGGAAATGCAAACAAAGCCATTGTGGTACAAATCACTTGGTTAGTTACATCTATTTTCCATTTCATGTTGTCTCTTTTTATAGCCTATCTTCTCAACATGTACTAGTATAATTTTAGACCTGGAAAAGCTACTAAGAGTAATCAAAATCAGTGTTTTTATAGTAATGTGGAGAAAAAGGTCGTGTGGTCAAAAAGATTGGAAACAGTATATTATGTCCATCTCTTGGAATGCCCTAATACGCGTTGGTTTATGAAAGCCTGAACAGCACAGAAATAAATAAAGCTGTTCAATTCACCTGAACAGGTGTTTCTCAAACCTATTTCATGATGGAATTCTATCGAAGGGTTCATATTTACATCCAATAGAATTTGCATACCTCTGGAACACACTTTGAAAACATTGATATTACTCAACTTTATTACCACACACAAGGAAACTGAGGCCCAAAGAGATTACTGGCCTGCTTCTCATCCCATTATTTTTATTCTTCTGAATTTTTACATTCTTTATCGTGCCTGCAGAGGAAAAAAAAAAAAACCCACCTGATATATGGCATTTATGCCACCTTTGCCCCACAGATAGTTCTTATTGCATTTTTATCAAAAAATTTTATCAAAAATTACCGAGCATGCTTTTACCTCCCTTCAACAAAAATAAATAGCAAAATAGATTTCTCTTTAGGAATCATTTAGACTCTATTCCCTAAATATCTGTTCTCCATATACTTAATTAAGACATGCTAATGTAAACGTGTCTAGGAGAAATGTGTATTCTTTAGCTATAAACTAGAAACCATAGTCTTTGATTGATCTTTCAATAAGTGTTTACATAGCCAGGTTTACTAGTTTCAAGCCCTGCTAATATACCAGGAAATGACAAAGCATTAGGTCACTGTGAAGTCATAAAATATCTGAAGATTGGTCACTATTAATTTACGAATTCACATATGATGCACAAATCTCATTTTTCAGCCAATGATTTCTATTACCTGGAAAAAGCCTCATGGAAGAAAATCACAGAAGTTCTTTCACAACAGCTTTGAAACTGAAGGCCATAGAAAGCATCCATTTGAAGAAAGAGGTCACTTTTTATTATTGTGTGTGACCCTGAGCAAGTGTCTTCAGTGTCTTCATTTCTTCTCTAAAGAACAACTCATTTGAAAATCACTTTGAGAGCCCTCACAGAACAGATGAGAACAAGGTACTATCAAAAACCCAAATAACAAAGAGCTTGAGAATTGATTTTCTGTGTTGCTGTGACCAATCTGCTTTTCATTAGTTCCACTGACATCAGTACTAAATATACAGAAACAACAGTTGTGTGTGTGTTGTTTCATTTTGTTTTTTTGTTTTATCATAAGATCACCTCCTACCCCAAACTGCAGCCTTCCAATGAAGGGGGAAGGGAAAAAATAATCCTTATATTCTCCCATTGGTCCCAGACCCGCATTACACCATTTCCTCAAATCAGCAAACGCCTCATACTCCTGAAGCACTAAACTCATTGCCTGCTTGTTAAATCACCCACATCACCCACGCTGGATAGGCCCGTAAAGAGCCGGGCATGCCTTGAAATTTATCGCCACAAGCCTATCCATCTTTCCAAGGCCTGAAATTTTCTTCAGTTGTTTTCCCCAGACAAACAAAGCTTCAGATGGATGTTTGTCCCTGCAGAGGGCAACCAAGAGCCACGCTGACAGCCAGATGCAGGCTTGCACCCTGAAGGAACAGTGAGCAAATATCTCTGGTTTGGGCCTTTGTGGGACCTTGACAGCTAATCCAAGTCATGTGAATGGCTTTAAGCTGACCCATCTTTTTTAATTTAACAGTATGCGCAACTGCTTGGGAAAGACCAATTAGGCTGACCCATCATTCCTTCAAAGGCCTGATTGCTCTGATGTTTGGTGAAGCACCCATGCTCCACGTGGATATGCTATGGAAGCCAGATTCACATACCCATCTACAGGCATTCTGAGTTTCTCTGCCATTCAGCCAGCGCCCCCTTCTTTGTAGGTAGATGTAGTTTCATTTAGCATTTCAGAGTTTCACCCAATCAATCAGATTTCCTTTAGACCGTTCTACAACAGGTTTGTTTCATTAATTAACCTCCTTTCACGAGGTCTGATAGCCATCAGCCAGAATGATATTGGCTTGGCAGCCCAGAGTTTTATAGCTATGTCACAGCAGTATTTTGATTTTCCAGCTAAAATTGTCTAGTATGCATTACCATTTAAAGCACAGAAAATTGTCTTTGAAGCCGACAGTGCCCTGTGTCTCTTCATTACACCAAACCAGAACCGCAGCCTTAAGCATGTAGGCAGCAGAGCCTGCGGGAAGCGCCTTCTCAGAGCCTCTTCTCGGGCTTCAATTAAAAGATAATACTGACTCCTTCCACAGCCCAGAAAAGTAAATTAACTCATCATCAAAGAAAACGCAAGATTGAAAATAAAATTTCCTAGGAATTTATAGAGGTTCTTCTTCTGAGATCTTTTTTCTGCAGCTTCTAGGTCCTGTTTGGTAGGCGCTTTGTGAAGACCTGCACTCCTGGTGAATTTTCAAATTGCTCTTAGCACACTTGACCTTTCCTAATGGAATCTCAGAATTTTAGACTCAGTGGGAACCACAAAGAGCGTATGTAAACGGAGAGATTAGACCATTTTGCAACAATGCCTTCAACCAATGTTCTCAAAGTGTGACCCCTCCATCAGCAACCTGGACATCACCCAGAACTATGATGGAAATCCATCCTCCTGGGTCCTACTACAGTCCTGCCGAAGAAGAAATTCTGGGGTGGGTAGAGATCCAGCAAACTGTGTTTTAACAGCTTCTCCATGTGAGTCTGATGCAAACTAAACTTTGAGAACCATCGCCTTAGGTATTTTTGAGGCTTTTGAGATTTTCAAACTATTTTGACACACAGTAGTTTCATGTCTTTACATAATAATTTCAGATTTAGAACAATGTCTATGGCAAATCTGGAAGTCACAAAAAATTGTTTGGGTTCAAAACACTTTCAAGGCAGGTTTTCTTTTTTCCTTATTTCTCCTTGCATCTTTATTGCCAAGGTCAATGTTTCTAAAAGTGACAACAGACCGATCATATTATAATTATCAGATTTTGTCTAAAATTCAGATTTCTGAGCAATATGTTAAGTTTACCAAATCAGGAGGTGGCACACGGGATCA
>NW_012137303.1:4786288-4787750 GCF_000956105.1 Propithecus coquereli
TCAAATATTCCAAGACTTCACTATTTTGTTCTAAATCTTAGATTATGTCCAAACTGGAAAGATATGAGGTGTGATGATTCTACTTTCAACTGCATTTCATTTTGAGTGGTTCTCAGCTTCCTTCTACCTTCTGGTTCCTGCAGCCTGCAGTCACACTACCATGAGAGATGCATCTTGAGTGAATGTACTGTATCTCATTGGTATATATGATGAATCTCACAGTTAAACAAGAGATACCTGTTAAGATTGCATTCCCTTTCTCTTGGCATTGTACACATATATACTCTCACAGATGAAGACTTCAAATCTACAAGGAGACAGGAACCTTCCTCTAAATGAAGGTCATGCCTTTCTGTCATGCCCTTTTCTTGTTTGGTTGCTTTTCCTGGGAAACCACATCTTCGTCACACCCAGCCATTTCCTGTCCAGCCCATACATAAATCTCAGAATAGCCACTCACATATATCTAAAATAACACCCTAGAAATATCATTCCCCACAAATTGAGGCAGCAACTCCAACCAAATACCTGGTCACTGTCTCACCCAAACTCTTCCTGACCTCTTGTTTTTGTTTGTTTTGTTTTTTTTCTCCAGGTCCCTACTCTTAATGAAAATCTAGTTCTGTCTTTCCAAATGAGATTGGATTGAAGGCAACTGATCCAAATTATTACAAACTCTCCTAGACAAACTGTTACTCCAAAAAAGGACCTGAGTCTTTTGAATTCCACAATAGAGATTTATTGGTGATCGTTTAAGTTAACAAAATTACTTTAAGAGCAAAATAAACAGACTTGGGGACAAGCATCAAAAATTACTGCCTTTATGGAGAGGTGGCAGCCAGCCCTCTTGTCATCCAAATATGCAATTGGCATTTCAAATACAAGGTAGCACATTTATATCAAATCCATAGATGTTTTCTCAGTTGACTCAATTGTGTTAATCTACTCAAATGTGTGGCAAAAAGTGGATCCGAAACTGTATGAACATCCCCAACCACTGAACATCATACCATGTAGGAAAATGCGGACAAAGGTACACACAGAAATTGAAATGTGTAATATGGACATACTGGAGTTATGCCATGTCATTTGACATTATCCAAGAGAGCTCAGAAGTTAATGTGTTTGCTCCTGGTGACACTTAGGGATAATGTATTCATCCTTAGTGGAGACATAGACAAATGATCTCAAGCTGGTACATTTCAGAAGTTGTAATGGTTTGTTATGATAGTTGAAGGAAGATATTTTTATTTTTGTAGCAAAAGGAATCAATACCAAAAATGAAGTAGGCTTTCATTTAGACACGAGATAAGCAAGCATACTGAGACAACACTGATATTTAGAAGTATCTGGACAAGAAAAATTAAGACGAATCAAACAAAACTTTTTGAGTATCTATTATGTACCCAGCTTTGCACAAAATGTTGAAAGTATAAGCTCCATATATTGAGTTTACCTTGCC
>NW_012137303.1:4788745-4835212 GCF_000956105.1 Propithecus coquereli
GGGAGTGTTAATTGGTACGATGACTTTAGAAAAATATTTAGCAACACCTAATAAATCTATATATTCTATGACCTATAATTCCACTGCTTGGTATAAACATCCAAAATGAGTGCTTTGTCCTCCAAAGGATATATACAATAGTGTTCATAGCAGCTTTATTTATACTAGCCCCACACTAGAAAACAAAATATTCGTCAACAGTAAAATGAGTAAATATATTGTGGTATATAACTATAATAGAAACCTACATAGTGATAAGAAAGAATGAACTACTGGTATGCATAACAATGTGGATGAATCACACAGACATAATATGAGTATAAAAAGTCAGATACAAAAATCTACATTCCACATAATTCATTTATGTAAAATTCAAAAACAGTTAAAATAGAATAATGGCTCCTTTTAGGGTGCACATTGGCTTTGAGGTGAGTTGGAAGCCTTCAACGGTCCTAGAAGTGTTCTATATCTTGATCTAGGCATGGTTAAAAAATGTTTATATGACATGTAAAAAGTCATCAAGATCTTTGTTTAGATCTTTACACCCTCAAATATATGAGATATAACTCAGCAAAATAAAGAGTTTTAGTTTTTTAGTTTTCTCAAAATGCATGTACATTTATTTGGATTAACATTCTTCGTATTTACATTGCATTTAACCAGTTCTTAAATCATTTGCTTATGTTTAGCAACTCTTCCTTTCTGAAGAGTTTCAGTACATAAAGATTATTATGAAGGGAAATCTAGTACCCTCCTTACAAAGCACATTTATAATGGTGATTTTCCCTACATGAGAAACAAATGAGGGTGGGTCAATTCATAGCTTTAAGAGCCAAGCTGCCCATATTTAACTAGAGTTAGTCAGTGAGTAGTAGGCTTCACATGGGCCACCAATAAGAGTCAGACATAATCACAGCAACCAGCACTCAGTGGAGCCAGAGTTGACACTGAGAGTTTTCTTTACTCTGTTTAAGGAATATAACAGCATTTTGTCTCTCCCCTAATTCTCATATTTCACTTATTAATCACCCTCAATGGAAGGAAATTTTTATGCATTTTACACCTTCTTGTATAACCTAGGTCTCCTTAAAAGAATATATTACATCACTGTTTTCTTTCCTTTTCTAATCATTGAACCATGAACTTCACTAGTATTAGCCATGACTTGTAGACCATGTTTAATTTTATTCTGTTAGGTATAATCATTTCATGTTTTATTTCTTTTTTTCTGAGGGAATCAATTCAATATCAAGTTTTATAAAGAAAGGACAGACAATCTCACTTTTGGCACAAGCAACAGTCAAGAAAAATACAAAAGTAAATAAAACAGAAATAATTAAGGAATAAAGAATAATGGGAGACTACCTGTTTTCCCAAGTTTTATAGCTCAAATGCCTTGGACTTGAACATTAACTCATCAGGGACCTTCTCTGCAGATTGAACATGCTGTCATTCTTCACAATGAGTACCAAACATCCAGGAGGAAGGAATGATTACAACCTAACTTTAAAAATAAAATTTAAAAAAGACTAATGTAGCAGAAACAAAGCCCATCAATACTATTTGGAATGAAAAAGAGTTGTTAGTTTCATTTTTGAAGCACAGACTCAGGATCTTGGTAAACTCTGACCACAACCATCAAACATAGCAGCTTGCTAAGGGAATAGCACTGGGCTGTCCAGACCCTTTCATTCTATTCTATACTTCAGGTTAATGCAAGGTCAGATGTCAGGTCTCCATTTTCTCTAACACCATGAACCATAAACAGTTTTAGCCTAGGATGGTTAGAGGACTCTTGAAGGTTTTCAAGAGTGAAAGCAAATGGTCATTTAGCTTTCAAAGTTGGTTTATACTCTTCATCACTTTATTTTTGTCCTCTTTTTTTGCTGGTTTGCTTTTGTTTTTGTTTTTTGTTTGTTTGTTTTGTTTATCTAGTCTGTATCTGCTAAACACATTAGTCTACTTTGTCCTTCAGGTCAAACTGTGACCTGTGACCTCACTCCACCTTAAAACAGACCACTCTCATTTGGGAGAAGTCCAGAGCAGCCTCCAGCTTGCTCTTTCTTACTCTGTGCCCACTACTGTACATGTGCAAGTTATACAAGCCAGAGCAATCTCCACCCTCCATCAAGAGCAGAGCTCCAATTTAAGAGTAATGGCCAGAGTAGGTGTTATTTGTACCCTGTGTCAAGCAGTGATTGTTCACATCTGGCTGCAAGCTGAATAGGGCTTTGGACTATTTAGAGCAGTTCAAAAAACTGGTGGTAAGAAAGAGGAGAAAGGTGGTCTTGAGTTATCTTGTGGCTTTCAGGCAAGCAATGAAGTCACCTTATAAATAAAGAAACATAATGTTCCCTTTAATGATAAGTGATCACGTGGACATATATCCACACACAGCAAGGCTGAAAATTCAAAAAGGATTAGCCCAGTTAAAGCATCAAAGTAGACTAGGCATTGTTGCTTATAAGCTTTTCTGAGAATGGTATTGATTATCATTCAACAAAGAGATTGCTACACACAAATGCACAAATGCGGGTGAACACACGTGCATACATGCTAATTTTGGCTATGGTTTTACATCTAATTTCTTCACCCAGGGAAGCAATCATATTTAAAAATCTTATTTCTACATTCATTCCTCCCTGCCCCTTTTTTCTCTTCCTTGGCCATTTTGTATAGTGTAAACAAAGAGTACACGTTTAGGGCTCCAATTCTTCTACCCAAGGATTAAAATGAAGCTGCAAATAAAAGCTGCATGAATACTGATAGAGAAACTCTGAAACACCCTGGCCACTGCTTTTTCTTGAAAGAAATCTCCTGGGGTGAAAAGCACACACAACATCAGTTGCTATTCAAATATTTCATCTCATGCACTGCTGCAGAGCTGCATAAAAATGTATATTGAGTATATACTGGTCTATGTAACAGAAAAATAGAAATTGGGACTGTAATTAGAATAAACCTAAAAAATCTCACTACATGGGAGGTTAGACATAGATTTGGAAGTTAAAACAGTATATAAAATGTAAAATAGAACTTAAAAACAAATTATCTGGCAATGAACATGAACGTCATTTTTATGATTTTTCAGGCTTTTCTTTATTCCTACAATGTTTCTTTCTACCTCTTCCAACTTTAATTTGCAAAACTCAGTTAGTCCTAGAGCAACAGATAGTAAAATATACAAAAAATACGTATGAATTGCCCTGTCATTCTTTTAATATCATACAATGAGATAATGTAAATTAATCAGATAAGGAGATGATTAACTATGTCTTTTTTTAACTACACAATTGAACATCCCAGAAGCAGTGCAGAAAAGATTATTTTTAAGCTGTCATCTTGACAGTCGCCCTTTAATTCATTTTTAGGCAGGACCTTGGCACAATACGTAAGAAAACAGGAGAATAAAAGATGTAAATGGTAGTGTTCTGATACACAAGATTGCTTTGGATTCTTGTCTGCCTCTGTAAGGCTGCAGCCCTCAGCTAAAATGCGTAAGATTCAGTTAGGGTAGCATGCCCTTTATTTCCTTGTATTTTATAATTTTTTATGAGAAATCAGTACCAAGAATAAAAATTTTACAGGAAAGCACACATTCCTTAAATAGAGACTACTTCTACATTCTGAGTCTGATTTTTCTAAAGTGTAATTTAGAGCAGTATGGTAAAATTTATTTTGTGCTCTGATATCGAAAAGGATGATTTCAATCAAAACAATTAGTGTTCAGGATAACAACTGAAACAGTCTTTCCTTCTCCGGAGTATTTTTTTTTTTCTATTTCGTCCATCCTTGGGAGACTGAGTATCAATCATGTTACAGTGATCTTTCCTTTGTGCCACCTATACATTTTGTAGGAGTCAAATGAATGTTTTGCAACTTTGTTTTTAGACTTGGGGCTCCAGCTGATAAGCCGAAGTGTTGCACTTTGGCTTTTTGTTACATTGGAGTGCCACAATGGCCCGTACCTTCTGGTATTCATGTACTTGTGTAGTGTCCTCTCCTTGAATATGGCTGGGCCTAAAACATGCTTTCGCCAATTGAATACAGTGGAAGAGCTGCTGCCCCAATTCTAGACCTAAACTTTAAGAAGGCTTTGTGGCTTCTGCTTTTGCAACCTTGGGAGCCCCAGCTTCTGTGTAAGACGTATAACACCCTGCTGGAGACACTGTGTGTTGAGGCCATGTGAAGAGAACACACAGAAAAACAGAAATCCTAAAAATACTGGAGGAGAGCCAATGCACCTAGCCAAAAGAGAAAATGGAAGTCTCAGACATGTGACCCAGGTTGAGCCATTGTGGGCCACATCCACGTCTGAGGCATGAGTAGAGGCCATTTGGATGCTGTAACCCCAGCGTGCCATTCCCCCACGACATCATGAGAAATGATAAAAAATAAAAAGTGACTGGTTTAAGCCATTGCATTTTAGGATCATTTGCTATAGCCACACGTAACCAGTGTATTCCTATTCCTTTTACTGTTTTTGCATTTTAAAGAATTATATAGAGTTTATTTTTCACAACTAACAATACATAGGGCCTTCTCCAATTCTGATACTCCATTTTTTCTCTACCACGCCCAGCCTGTACTCAGCCTCTTAAATTGAGACTCACTAAGAGACAGTTTAAGATACATTCAGAGGAAAGAATTCTTTAGTGGCCTCAAGTCTTCAACAAAAATAAAAAGGAGGGTTTTATATGATATCTGCAGGAGCTTGCTATTTTCTTCCTAAGCAAAGGTACTTTTTCATAATTATTCTCTTGTTGTTCACTTCTTGGTAAAGGAGAATATGCTGATCCTAAAAGTTCCCAAAGGAGAATGAAAGCAAGAGAAAAGGACTTGAACTCAGCAAAACACATCCCAATCTAGAAAAGAGAACCTCTCTGGAATCCCTTTGATCTTTCTGGGTTTAGAGTAAGCACCCAGATGATATTTCACTTATTCATGTCATATTCATTCACTGAGCTTTGAACAAACTTGCAGAGAACTTGACAATATCTCAGAAATGCTATTTTCCTGTTTCTTTTTTTTTAAATTTTCAATAACTAAATATAAAGTAATTAAGTTCAAGAACCATCTACTTCTCCTAGATCTCATGAAGCCATCTAGATTTTTTGAAAATCCATGAGAGTCAGGACATTATCCTCTGTTTTTGCATGTGTTTATTCCAATGTATAATATGTAGCTATTCAGAAAGAATAAGCATAAAAAATGGATGAATGGATATATATATATATATATGTGAATGAATGAATGAATGAATGAAGCAAAAGTTAAGTAGAGCATAGGAAGTTTCGGTGCTACAATATATCTCATGCTGAATATTTATTCAAGTTTATCATTAGAAGATAAAAATAGAGTTGTATTTGGGAGGCAAGAAGAATGTTAACGTAGTCCTGGAATTTTCCAAAGGTGAAAAATTTCTCTTACTCAATTGAACAATGTAGAATTGCTCAAAAATAAAACCCTGTCTCAGTGTCAAATTTAGTCCCCCAAAATAAAATATTAATGACTCAACTACTTGACCTTAATGCCTTAATGGAGAACTGGATGTTTAGTAGGCTTTAAAACAAAGTAATAAGAGCAAAATAATTTCCCAGTTGTCTGGGACTGGAGATGGTTGGACAGATGCCAGATGTGCTTCTGCCCTGTAGGTACTGCATAATCACCTATGAGCACCATTTATGCATCCTCCGAGTCTAGGGAAGTAAGCAGGGGGAACTCAGTGGCTGAAAAGCTTGCCTAACCCCGTCTCTACCAGACACATTCCAGCACTTCTCAATAGGGGCCATTTTAATGGTTTCTATGAGGATAAGATTTTAAAGTCAAATGCTAAATACAGTACATAAAAGTAGAAAAAAGTGAATTAATGGCTGTGGATTTGTCCACCAGTTGTTATTACAAGTGATAAATACAAAGTAGAAGAGAGGCGTAAAAAGATGAATGTAGAAAGAAAGTTAGGGCCGTGTTGTCTAGAAAAACTCAAAAATGAGCAATATATTGTAAGAATCCTAGGAGACAAGATTATCTGTTCTGTAGGTGGAAAGAGGGTGGGCTGGTGTTTTTAAGGATGGACCCTAATCTGTTTTTGTGCCAGAGACAAAACATTTCAAATAGCTCTTGCTGCATAGCAAACTACCCTGAAACATAGTGGGCTAAAACAAAAATAATTTTTGTTCATAAATATGCAGTTTGTTCATAATTATACAGTTTGGGTTGGAATTATTTTTGACATGGTGTCAGTTGGAGTGGCACAGCTCAGGCTGGAGGATCTACTTCCCTATTAGCTGATTCTCTTGCTGACAAGTTGATGCTAATTGTCAGCCAGAAGCTCAGGGGCTGTCTTACATGGCCTCTTCCAGCAGTCAGGTTGACCTATCCTCTGCCCCTCAATGATTTGAGTCTTTTTCTTACGGAAAATATAGACCCATAAAACCTCATCTCATTAAAGCATAGCTTTAAGCTTTAGGTCTAGATTCTCATCATCTAAATCAGATCCAGGTGCAGATGAGGTTCATCAGGTATAAGTCCTCTTAATCTGAAGATCTGTGAGCAAGTGAGACAAGTTATCTGTCCCTCATATCCACAACATGCAATTGTAAACCAGGGACAGAAAAATCACAACAAACACTCCCATTTAAAAACAGGAAATATTAGAGGCACATAGTAATCATTGGTTCAAAGAAATTCTGAAATTTATCTGGGTACACATAAACAGTTCCTTGATTAGGGCTCTCAGTTCTGCTGCCTGGAAGCATTTTTTAATGGCTGTTGGTTCTACCCTCTGAGCCGTTCTTTCTTTTCCATAATAACTGACCCATATTTCAGATGAGTAGTTTTCTCAACCTACTTCCTGTTAATAGGAAATTGAGGGTCCATAAGCCTCTGTTAATTTTAAACTGTGCCTGTCCCTTTAATCCAAATTGGTAGTGCTTTTGCTAATACAGTTACCTTATGAGTTTTGTAGGTTTCCAAAGAATATTTTTTGGAGTTCATTCTATTAAAATCAAGTAGACAAAATTTCAACACAAATCTCTTTTTCAAAAACAAAGTTTCCAATCTCAGCTGTGAGACAATGTCTTAAGATTCTTAGAAGTCTTTTATTCTACCTGAGGAACTCATGAGGCATGCCTTTAACATCTTAGGAACCCTGTAGTCTTGTAGAGAAGGCCAAGGGGTATTACCTAAAGTCTCGAAGGAATTAACAAAGGGTTTTGAAAATTGGCCTTTACCCACATGGCACATTTTGCCATCAGCAATATGATTTGATCTTAAGGACATTTATTACTGAGGATTATTTATTTACATTTATTAATGAGGATTATTAACAGTTGGAATAGCTGAGAATGAGAAACAGATTTATATTTGAATGAAGCAAATCCTGGTTTCTTTATATTGAATATTAACTTTTCTAGAAAACTAAAATTTCCTTCATAATTAATTTTGTTCCTCCTGTCTTTGTCATAAATAGGTAAAGAAGTGTGCAGTTTTAACATTCTGCCTAGAAAGCTCCATAGCCAGATTCACAAGTTCATTATGTAGCCTTTTTATCATCGACCTTTCTGCAAATGGAAATAAGCACAAATGCTCATTTTTCTGCCAGCTCCATTTTCTGCAGCCACCAAGAACAATTTCCCCAATATTTTCCAAGCCTATAATAAAAGTTTCTTTGAGGCCCTTCGGGTTCTGCCTGATCCCAAAGCTAACTAATTTCATATGATTCGGCTTTTTGTTACAGCCCCGCTCTACTTGCAGGTACCAATTTTTGTTTTACTTTCCTAGTGTTACCTAAAAAGTCACCCCAAAACTTAGTGGCTTAAACAAAAGCAGTTTATTATTTCCACAATCACATGTTGACTTGGCAGATTTTTGCTTCACCTGGTGTTGACTGATGACAAGCAGGTTTAGAGTGGTCTCACTTATGAGACAGGTTCATGCTGTTTGGATGTTGAAAGCCCAGCTGGGTCTGTCTGTTTGAAATCTCAGTTCCTCTCTGCTGCCTGAGTTCCTCAGTTCCCTTCTAGGTTGCCTCTCCATGGGCTTATCTTGAACTGTCAAACATGAAGGTCTCAAGGTAGTTAGTTTTTTGTTTGTTTGTTTTTTAATATGGTAGCTTCTTTCTACATGCACAAAAGTAAAAGTTGCCAGATCATCTTAAGTTTCAGGTCTAGAACTGGTACAGCATCACTTCTGCCTCATTCTATCATTTAGAGCAAATCGCAAGCTCCACCCACATTCACGCAAAGGACACTGGTACCGGGAGCGTGTGATTCACAGGGGGCCAAATAGTAACAGCACGCCACAATAAAAATGAGTTACCTTTGTTACAAGGATATACAGGACAGTGGTTCTTAAAAGTGTGGTCTCCAGACCACCAGCAGCAGCAAACCATGAAACTTTACACAAGCGTCAATTCTTGGTGCGTACCCCAGATCTGCTAAATAAAAGAGTCCGAGGACAGGCCCACAAATCTGTTTATTAAGCCATCCAGGTGATTGTGATGCAGACAAAAGTTTGAGAATTCAAGGGCAAAGAAATTTGTTAAATAGAATCAGTGTCACATTGTGGAAAATGTTAATCATAACCAACTAGTTAACTCTTACTATGAATTAATTAACTCATAATTTTAGTGTGATACTGTTATAAAAAGGTCAGTTTTGCTAGTAATGTTCTATGACTATTAGTATACACCATCCTCTATAATATAGGTAGCAAACAAATTTATTGGTCAAATTAGACAGCAATCCAAAAACCTCAATGAAAATGTCTAAGGATTAATTAATAATTATCTTTCTCACCTCTCTCTCCACATACACATATACACACACACGGGCGACATTTCCTTTTTTCCAATTCTTTTTGCTGTGTTGTTTTTGCTATTGCTGTTTTGTGATCCCTTTAATAGTCTTTTGTGTTAGAATAATAACTTTTTTGTCATAAATTGTTTATTTTCAGGGATGTGATCGAGCAAGTAGGCACGGTAAAGAAGGAAGCTAGCATAAATGACAAATATTGCCAGGGCATGAACAATTTTTCAGCACAATTATTTTTGAAAACAACCTGGAAATGTAAATTTAAGATAAAGATCCTGAGTCCTGAATCAATAGGGAATTAGCAACTTGTCCAAGGACATCTGGTAGAGAAAAGATTTCACTAATTGATCATTCTCCATTCAGTCCACTGAGATTAAGCATGTGCTATAGTTTCAGGCTGCTCTATAATCTTCCAAAGTATTCAGGTGTTTGCAAAATTAACCTCTCAAAATATTGCAACTGGAAATGGCCTATTGAACTCCATTAATTGATTAAACTCTACATGCCATTAGAGGAGCACTTGTTTGATTGCCAATAAAAATGAATCATGGGAAGTGGTCAGGGATGAGAAAGCGAAAATAGAAAGGATTCAAATCTTATCGGAAACGTAAGAAACTTGCAATGCTGATTTCTGTGCAAAAGTTCTATGACCAAGTGATATTTGTAGCCTTAGATACTTGATTAAAATACTAATGAGAGCAGTTATGCAAATAAAGTTTTTTTAAGCTGCTCACATTTTAGCTGATTTTATTTTCTTTCTCTTAACTGAGTAGATGCTTATGGGGCACATTATATGCACAGAATCCCCATATCAATCCTATGCTGTAGGCAGCATCATTATCGCATTTTACCAATGGGGAAAAAGGCCAAATAGCAACGTTGAGATTTGAACTCAGACAAATTGGTTGCATAGTTTAAGTTCCTATGTACCACGTGAAACAGATTCTTTACATTGATTTTAAGTTCTCATGTGAAAAATATTTGGTTTGGTACCAAAATGGTGAATTCTGAAGAAGTTAAAAGAATATTCTTATAATTTAAACATCTAAAATTGAAGCAGTGGCTACCATCACAGAATAGATAGATCTTCTCTATGGACATTTGCTTAACTTTACAAGTTCTTAAACACATTCCATCTCATTTGATTCACAAAATTCTCAGAAAGAATTTTTTCCAATTTTACCACCATGGAAAACAAAAACAAGAACAAAAACTCGAGGCTTAGAAAGGCTAAGTAACTAAGTTCAAACAACTGGTAGGTGCCACAGCTGGAACTGTGAGGCCAGTATCCTGATATCAAGTCTCATACTTTTCCTGGAAACCTCAGAAATTCTCAAAGGTCAAGTAACAATTTACAAAGAAAGAGAAGCAATGGGAATTTTAACCAATTTCCTCAGCCTCATTTATACATCTGAACAGTGAAATTCCTAAGAAATATAACCTTTAAAATGCAGTGTGAGTATTGATTTTACTTTATTTAAATTTATTATCCCAGTACAATTCTTCCTCTTTAATTTTGATCTCCTTTATTGACTAGGAGAGACAGGAACGTAGTTAGGGCTAAAGATCTGGGAAGTAGCCCCGATCCTGTTTTATGGGTATTCACAGGCAAGTATGCAATGCTTGGGAAAGTGATCGTTCCCAAGTACATCCCAGCAGACAATTGGTTGATAGTCATAACTATAGTAACATGACATAGTTTTCTTTTCCTTAGAATACATAGACTGGCACCTAAAGATAAGTTGCATTTGGTGACTTTGCTTCCTGAATATGACTGTATTTTTAATAAATACCTAACTCCCATGAACCTATCCCAATTCTTCCTCCCTTCGACATACTTCCTGAGAAGTTGCTAGGTGTAAGGGACTTTAGAGCAAACAGATAGGAGGAAAGAAGAGAGTGCACAAAGATAAAGTATTGACTGTTTGGAGAGGGCACACAGTAAGAAGAAAAGCAAAAATCAGGAAGAAATGTGAGTGATAGGTAAGTAAAAACAGGTAGATGGGATTGGAAGAAAGAGCAGGGCTTGGGAAGGTTCATACGCCACGGTGTCAAAGGAGACAGACCTAAGCCTCTATCCTCCTTTAACTCAAAGCTCTACTCATTGGTATGACTATAGTCAGCTTGACTCTTTGCTGAAGCTGAGAGAAGACTTAACATCATTTGTTGTATGAATCGATGTCTGTAATTTCTGTGACCTGGGCATTCAGGGCAAAAACTGTTTCCATTTTTTCCCATTTCATGCATCATTTCAGAGCTGTGTAGTCACTATGTAGAAACTGTGGATGCCAATTTAAACCAGCAGAAAAACAAGAATTGTAAACCCTACATTGCCTGCATCTGCTTCTCTCGTTTACAAACCAGAGGATGGAAGGTAACAAGAGCAATCCTGTGTTTGCATAAGTGTCCCGTTTTAACTAACAGGCAACTATGTGTGATCCCTTCAGAGACTGCTGATTGGCAGGCTTCCAGGAGCAAAAACACCTGCACAGTGGAGGTACACGACCCTCTGTGCAGGGTGCCAGCCATGGCCGTGCCACATCACATGCTCAGCATCTGACTAAGGGTGTCAGTTGTTTCCGAGAGCCAGTTGGTTACAGAAAATAACTACAGCTCTGTTGAGACACTTTTTTTCTTTGCTTTTCTCTCCAAATCTGACTGCCCTCTTTCATTCTTTGCTCTGTCTTCTATGACCCTGGCCAAAGACTGAGGCATTTAACCAATTTATAAACATTAAATGCAGAAGGCATAATCTATCAGCTCTGAAAACATCAAGGGAGCTGTATGGATAATGGAAATTGGATGGCATTTGTGGAGGTCACTTTATTGAGAGTCAAGTATTCAAGGGTAGGGTTTCTCCTGTGGTTTCAAACCATTGCCTTATATGGCAGGGGTCTTTTCTAACATTCTCCCAGCTCTTAGTACATGCCTGGCAGCATGAATGAATGACAGCACTAACAAATGATCTGACAAAGAACTGAAGGCTGATTTATGTAAATGTGACTAGATCTGGACTTTCATTTTGCTTTTATAATTAACCTATTCCAATAACTTTCAGAAAGTAGCTTATTCTTGAAGTACTGTCTTTATTTCTCCCTTCTTTCTTTTTCTCTTCCTTCTTTCTTTTTATTTTTTTTCCTTCCTTTACTGTCATGTAAATAAGGCAGATTCTCAGGTAATAAACCTGATTTTGCCTGTAAGAAGAGAGTACTTAGTTTTTGAAGGCACATTGGGCCATTGGATCCTAACAGACATACACTCTTGTAAAAATGTGGATTTTCTGCCTAATGGCAATTTACTTCCTCTTCAATTTATCGAACTTCTGGAAAAAGATGATAGCATCATGCTGATTCTCTGTTTTGGATCTAAACTGAAATTATAGCCACCAGAAGGTCACAAGTAAGTAATTCTCAAGAGTCTTCCAAGGATAAACCAGCCTGATAAGAATCCAGACAGAACAATACCCATGAAGACTGCTAAAGCCAGCACCCATTGTTAAACATTAACTGGCCAATCAACTATGCATTCTCACATCTCCTATCACACTCATCACTGACCTTGAGTATTAGAAAGGAAAATTGCACTAGCTATTGTATGCCAGACGGAGTTAAATACATACCTTTTTGGAAAATTCTCAATAGTGAAAGGAAAATTCATCAGATCTGAAAAAAAAAGCTTAATTTGCACACCTGATGTCAATGTAGTTTCTTTCAGGTTATTCTTCTAGTTACAGGTGCTCTCAAATTTGAGGTTATGGTACATCCAACATAAAATGTTAGTGTCAAACTAATTAAACTGGTATACTTAAAAAATAAACTTGTAAGCCTGTGTAACAGTGACATTATCACACATTTTATGAGAAATGTAATATATAAAATGAAAGAAATTTTCATAATTTTGGGCTAATCTTTGGAAATTGTGATAAAAATGTGCATGACCTACAAGTTACATTATATTATTCCTTTCGGAAATATCTATTTCCATCACCGCCCCCACGAGGCATCTGCATTTTTCTCCAGTTCCCTTCCAATGACTTCACTGACTTTTATTTACCCTATTTACTATGACTTAGGATGAATTAAAATGAGGAAAAGGTGGGGGAATGGCCCACTTGCTTTTTTTGAAATACTGGATCAATTTTCCCTGAGAAGAGAGAGGTTGGAAAGTTATAGTGGATCTTGTATTAAAACTCAGCTGATTCTGTTAACCACGTAAGAATAATTGGAAAAATTTCCTAGCAACTTACACAACATTACCTTAAGCTATTTCCCACTTGGAGGGGGTTTTAAAAGGTTGGTTGTGAATGATAGAATAGCAAAGAATTTCAGATCATAAGGACTGAAATAATGGGAGAGTCAGTGTTAAGAATCTCCTTCTTATCATCTCTCTGGTCCGAAGCAAGATTTTATTTTATAGTTTTGAATATGTGGTTAGTGCTAGGAGATATTGTTTAACATCACCAGCTTCTACATGGCATGAATATCTTTCAAGACACACTGGCTCTAAGGATGTTTCTTTAGACACACCAGCTACCAGAGCAATCATAACATATTTAGCTATATAATTATTATTATTTCAATGTTTTAAATATAGACAGCAAAAAGCAAAACCTTTAATGTCTGTGACACTTTCTGTTCTGAATAAAATTTGGTAAACTTGGTGTCTGGAATACTAATCAGAATATTTGCTATCCATGAAAACAGCAAGTCAGCCATGGAAATGCCTGTCTTATTAACTGTGAAAACTGAAGCACAGAGGGAAAATATAATCTGTTTTAAATATATTCTAGCATGCAGAGAAGTGGAATGTATTTGGAAGGTCATAACTGGCATATCTCCTTGCTGTTTTCTAGGATATGTTTTAAAATGAGCACCATGCCAACATGAGGCATTGGATGTACTAGTGGCCTGGTAGTCTTCTTTGGAGGGTCTGGGAGAAAGATATTTAAACACGGTATTATACTTGTATTTCTAGGTGCCAAGGCAACATCTATTTTAAAAAACAGATTTTCTCCAAAAACATAAGCAAAAGGGTTACAATTAAACGTCCTCACTATAGAAGTGTATAAAATTTTCCACCCTCGAAGCTACAGCATATGTATTTCTCAAAAAGAAAATAAAATTAGCAAACCACTAACACATGTGCACATACTAGGAAAATTGGATTGCTTTACTTGACCGAATGAATAGATGCATTTATTTACTTCTGAATCCCTGTTTGAATATAAATGTGAGAATTGATCATTTTTATTAAAAATGAACAAATAAAAACCTTAAGAAATGGGAGTGGATTGTATCTAGGACCACCAGCTAGGTCAGGATCTGCCGCTGTTGTCAGCCTTAATTCATTTTTGCTTTCTGTCTTAGAGACCTCAAATTGCATAATGTATTGCTGCCCATAGACATGGGTATTTTTCCAGTGCGAGTTATTCCACCTTGTTAAATTAGAATAGAAACATTTGAGATTTTGAAATTTCATCACAAGTTTTCATAAATATAAGATGTGAGAAGGATGATGGCTCAGTGCAATCTTTTTGGTTTATATCTTTGGGTGTCCGTTGATATACAAAAATCTTCCAGCAAAGATGACCCCAAAGCTTTGAACTTTCATAATATTCTATGATCCACTGATTTTAAATGTGAACTGTTACATACCTATACGATCATTTGAGAGTTCCATTTTATCCATGCTTTGTATTTTTAAATATTTTCAGAGCTTTTTGATGACAGAAACTGAAACTCCTCTGCGAAGGTCAGGAAACCCGAGCTGCAGTCGTACTTGGCAATTTCCCATCTTCCTTTTCTGTGATCATTACTTGTCAGTGTGTCTTTTTCCTTTGTCCTCCCTTCATCAGTTAGGCACTCCATCTTCATCCTACCATGCTTAATCCCTCCTGCCACGGGCAAATACTTGTTTAAGTAATTCATGCAAAAGTGGACTAAAGTAGATGAAAGCATTTCCCTCCCAAAGTTGTATTTTAAAGGAGCTAAGCGCTTTCCATCCTGAAAATAAAGAAATAATGCTTTAATGATAGAAAGACACAGCAAACACAAGTCAGGGGAAGAACATTTTCTGGAAAAGAGTTCTCAGAGAACTAAAACCTAAAATCATAGAACAATTAAATCTAAATTAGGCCTGCATTATTGTCAGAGTTATGTTATCACAAGTAAGTTTGAACATGTTTAGGGTGCTCCAAGCCAGAGCCATATATGACAAGGTGTAAGTTCAGAAAATCAGACTATAAATTATCTAACTCTAGAAATTTGACTTGCCAAGGTGACATGGCTGGTTTGATTAGACTCAACTGGATTCTAGGTCTCCTGATACCAATCTAGAACATCCTTTCAAGATTCGATTTCTTAAGACCTCAGTTTTCTATTATGTAGTAGACACCACTAAATATTTGCTGACTAAATAAATCATTTTCACTATTACTACCCTTGTTCTCCACATTGCCCCAGATATGTAGATTTCTCTACATTAAGGAATATCCTAAATCATACAATGTTAGAGTAGGCCAGTGTGTCTCAGTGTTTACTTAGAGAGCAATATGAATGCATATATATAGTTTTTTTTTTTTAATTTCAGCATATTGTGGGGGTACAAATGTTTAGATTACATATATTGCCTTTGCCCCACCAGAGTCAGGGCTTCAAGTGTGTCCATCCCCCAGACGGTGCACACTGCACCCATTAGGTGTGAATATACCCATCCCTACCTCCCGCCTCCCACCTGCCCAACACCTGATAAATGTTACTACTGTATGTGCACATAAGCGTTGATCAGTTATTACCAATTTGATGGTGAGTACATGTGGTCCTTGTTTTTCCATTCTTGTGATACTTCACTTAGTAGAATGGGCTCCAACTCTATCCAGGATAATACAAGATGTGCTAGATCACCATTGTTTTTTGTGGCTGAGTAGAACTCCATGATATACATATACCACATTTTATTAATCCACTCATGTATTGACAGGCATGTGGGTTATTTCCACATCTTTGCAATTGTGAATTGTGCTGCTATAAACATTAGAGTACAGATGTCTTTTTTATAGAATGTCTTTTTTTCCTTTGGGTAGATGCCCAGTAATGGGATTGCTGGATCAAATGGTAGTTCTACTTGTAGCTCTTTGATGTATCTCCATATTGCTTTCCATAGACAGAGAACACTCCCCCCACTCCAAACCGAATTGAACACAGAACAGGAATATATAAAACATAGAAAAGTAGAGCTTCTGTATTTCAAAAAATAAAATGTGTGCAGGACACATACTCCCTTTCTCTTAGTACTTCCTACAGAACTATTTTGGCCCGATCAACTCCATGTACAAATAAAGGGCATTAAGGCTAGGACAACTTACATAAATCCACACAGGAATTTCCAAAGCTGGGATAGAAATTTATATCCCCTAACTCTGGCCTAGTGTTCTTTCTAGTACATCGTACTGCTTGTATACATACCTCTGGATTTAGCTTTTTTCTTTTTGTTTGTCGGTTTACTTGTTTGCTTTTGGTTTGTTTAGGTATTTTCAAGTTCTAGTATTGATAAGCTACAATAGTACATTTCCTTATTTAGTACTTTTATCAGACCTTATTAAATGTCCTTAAAATCTAGTTTACGCTATTACTACAAATTTTGGTCAAATGTAGAACAAAATAATCAAGCTTAGTTGATCTGATCAAAAGTCCTAATGAATGTGGTTTAATTAATCACAATAAACCATGAAGTCACAGTCAATTATGAAAAGAAAAAATCCTATAAAAGTAATTTACTTAAAATGTTCTATACTTGGTTTCATTATTTTATAAGATTGAAGTCAGTAATGATAAAGTTATCTTTTCATAATTAATTAAAAGCTACAATAAGTTGGTGGTTTTCTAATGCAGGAACCACTGTAAATAAAAGAAATGAAAAAAACCTCAGATATCTAAAGAGAATTTTAATGAGAGAAAACAGTGGACAGAGTTGGAAAACATGGAAGTTTTAAAACCACTGCAGTAATTAAAACAACACAAAGGCCTGTTTTTTGTTGTTGTTGTTGTTTAAAAAAGACACATGTTTTAATTATTAAAATTAGCTTCCAAAAGAGTTCATCTTCACATTCCCAAAGTTTGAATTAACATTCCCTCACCAGAATAAATTCAAATTTGATACTCAAAATAATGTCAAATTATTGGATTTGTTGGGAAACTTCAAGGACCTAAGCACATTATCACTTTAAATAACTACTAGATGTAATTTATCACTGAGCTTTGTTATGTTATTATAATTAAGAAGTTGGTTACCTTGATTTTGCATTAGAAATGACAGGATTCACTGTAGTATAATGATACTAGTAGATATTTGAAAATTAGAAGTTCAGTAAACTAAACTGAAATGTTACCATGTCCAAAAGGCACACGCACACACACACACACACACACACACACACACATAGTTGATAAACTATATTCTTCAGATGGTGATATAGTAATTGTTAAGCTGGTGTCAAATTAAGAAAATTCCAGTTCTTGGATACAGTGAGTCAATAAGTAATGAGTATAACACCATGGGCTCAGGGGTTGGAGAGCCTGTTAGAGATCTTAACCCTAACAGTGTGACTAATGCACCAGTTACTGAGTTCTCCAACTGTCTTTCCTCCCTGGTATAATGGGGACACTTTTAACTAACTGATACAGTTACTATGGGGGTGTAAATTGCATTCTCGATAGAATAAAGGGATAGTTATATTTATCATAATTATTTTTTAAAACATTTGATTTCCAAAATAACAGCTACTACCTATAATATAGGCTATAAGATATTAATTAGCACTTTCACTCAGTCATTTAATTTCAAAAATGCACAAAGGAGTACAAAAGAGTATATGTCATTTGCATATATTCTGTTTTATGAAGGAAAGATCATTGATTTAAATACAGAGTTAAACTAAATACTAAATTATTCACTGTGAAGACTGACCTTCCCAAAGGCCTGTTGTTGTCGCTACTGTGTGCATGTGTGCATATGTGTGTGTAGGGAAAATTACTGAAAATCCAGAGGAACAGAAGAACAAATTGACCCCAAATCTCATTACTCTAACATAAGCACTGCTATGGTTTTATTACATTGAATTCTGCGCCTTTCCCTTTGCATGTAATTATTACAAATAGTTGCCCTACTCTGGTTAGGTGGTATCATTGCTTTCATTTTATAGATTATAGAGACTCAGAGAAGATGAGGGGCTTGTACACCATTTCTTGGTGGTCCTCCATGGTCTGCTTTCTATCCACCACACCACCCTCCGTCATCTACCCAGGGCCACGTGATCACAAAGTTACGGGATCCAGACCAAGTTAACCCAGACAGCAAGGAAGCACTCTGTTAGGATAAGCTTTTTCCGCCATTCATTAGACATTTCTCCAATAAATACCAGAAAGAAACGGAACTCAGCTCCCACATGCTTGGAAATGGAGCGTATCTCCCCGTGCTTTTGTCCAACAGTGTGAGTGTAGCCGGGCGCAGTCTAGGGCCATTACTTCCAGAGGGAGCAACACATGGAGTCTGCCCACCAGTCACTGAGGAAACATTTTTAAAAAGGCCACTGCTGTGTAAACGGGATATGAGAGCAGGAACATTTTGATTTTCATGGAAAATAGGTCAGCAAACATTCCACCATATTTCACAGCAAGTATGTTCTACCCACTGACACAGAGCTCTCCTCCAGTTACTTCTAGCTTTTCAAACATTAAATAAAAATAAAAGCAAAAAATCAACTTTCTTTCTTCCCTTCTTCTTTTTTTTTTTTTATTTCCATGTGGCAACAGTTTCTCTTAGTATCTCTTAATAAAACCCAGTACTGTTTAAGGGGAAAACAGCCACACCCACTGCAGGAAAAGGTAAAACTCAATTCACTAAATAATGCTTTCAAGCCATTAGGGGAAAAAAAAATCAAGGTTATTACTAGAAAGTCAGGCAAATTCCTTTGTATTCATTCCAACAGCCGTTTAACATGAATAGAAGCCAACTAAGGAGAGTTCAGGTAAATATTCCAATTTAATACAGTTATCCAGGGGTGAAAAAGACACTGTGCTTTTTTTTCGGTGGGGGGGTGTTACATTTATCCTTAGAAGACAATGTTTAATATAAAAAGTGAAACCTTGTTTTACAGACCTTAACATATTTTAGACATAAAAATTATGTCAACTTTACAGTTGCATCACACTAGAGAATGCATGGCTAAATTAAGAGTCTTGCTCAGGGGCCCAACTGACCAGCGAACCCATCAAAATCAGAGGTCTGGCCCCACTTGCTAATGCCTTCACCCTTGCCTTCCTATACCTGTGAGTCTACTTGCATGACTGAAATGCTATGTAGCTAAATAATATGTTTACCAGCACAGTGATTCTACATCTATCGCACAGGTCATCCACAGCTATTTACCCTTCTCTACTCAAAAATCACCCTATTGGCTATATAAGAAATGGATTTTGAAGACACATGAAAAGGTGTATGAATGTAACAAACAGATCTCCTCCTCCCCCACCCCAATAAATACAATTTTCAACAACCAAAGCAATCATTATCTGAAAAGGTCTTGTTTCTGGCAGAAAAAAAATCAATTTAATTATATGAGATGTGTCTTACGTTTTAATTGTTGTTAAGTATACTGCATTATTGACAGAGTCTCCCTGGATCTCAGTTTATGAGCTTTCACATTACTCAGATAACTTGCTTGGGAGAAAAAAAAAAATCCATCATGTTACTTAAAAGAACTGAAGAGGCATTGTGCTGAAGTCATTAGAACACTCGACTGTGCTCATAATGATGAATGCATCATTTTTCTTGCATGAAACTTCGGTAACAAATTGCACAGCCAAGTCTTTTCCAGCACTGTTATTCTGTTTTAAAAAACACTGACATTTTCTTAAACAGACATAATTTACAATTTTAAGGAGCACAACAGTGCCTTGGTGTTTGAGGGCCAGAAAGCAAACAACACTCCTTTCAGTTAGATTTTTTTAAAAGTGAGTCTCGTGCTTAGTGAGTTCACTATAGCTTAAGGCCAGAGAGACAGAGCAGAGGGAGAACAGAGCACCACTGCAGCATGTGAAGGTCATGACTAACTGGTCACATTACATTACGGGTCATAGCAAGACGGAGGAGTGAGAGGAATGAGAGAAGAGAGCAGGAGAGCTGAGCTGTGTCCAGCACAATACTTGGGGAGGCATCCCAGTGCTTCTATTCCCTTGCCCGGATAGAAGAGGCCAAAGATTTCTTTCTACCAGCCCTGCGAGGGAAGCAGCAGTCTCGTGGATGCTTCTGCACTTAAGAGCTCTCTCTAACAGGCTCTTCTGCAAATTTCACACAAAGGGAGCCGTGCCAGTGTCCGTGTGCCTGGATCAATATCTGTAGCAATGTTCGATTTCCAGTGGGGTCAGCTCAGCTCAAGCAGATAAATGGAAGTCTGTGTAGGATGCTGCAGGTCTGTTGTTTGGATGAGACCTTAGAAGCTAAGGTTATGTGTAAAGATTAAAACTCCCAAGGTGTTATTCTAAGGCCACCAATGTGTTTCAGTGCCTTTGGTAAAGTTTCTCTTCCTTTATTTCCTAATAATCCTTGAATAAACAGCTGTGTTTCACGGCTGGGGAAAATAAGTTCTGTGAGGGAATAAATGTGTGCTTGTGAGTGTGTATTTGTGTGTGTGCCTTTCATACATTCAAACTATATGTGTGTGTGTACTATGTATGTGCATATATAGAGATGTATATACAGATGTGTGTGTGTGTATATATACACACATACATACATACACACACCTCATACATCTCATTTTCCTATGAGAACATTTTTGCTTTTTTCTTGATGTATATATGTTATCTAACTTAAGATACCCAAACCAACAGAAGTTCAAAATCCAGAATGATGTTACCACCACATGGACTGCGATCATTCACCTGTTCTACAAACATCAATTAAGCTCCTACCATGTTCCAGGAATTACCCAAAAAACTCAGTACACAGAGTCAACCCCTTCCATAGAGTCATGCGTAGCCTTTTGAAATGCATTAGACCCACCAACACAATTATAAACTGGTATGATGAGTACAGCCAAGATGCAAATGAGATAAATGAGACAAAGCAGTGGAATGAATGAACGAGGGAGTGATTGCTTCTGTGGGGCAAGAGCCAGAGAAGAATCCTCCATAGGGTGAGGCATCTCCTCTGGGTTTGGAAAGATGGGGGAGAAGAGTTAACCAGGCAGACAAGGGGAGGAAAATAGCTCTAGGCAGAGGAATTGGCAAATGCAAAGACACAGAGGATTGCAACCCAGTGGTGCCCTGTTCAGGTAGAATGTAGACATCAAGGAGTGGAAAATGAGGCTGGGTAGGTGGACAGAAAAATAACATGGCACGATGTGCCAAGCGCTACAAGTTAAACAGCTTGGTTTTCACCCTAGAAAGCATTTCTCAAAGTGTCTCTGTGGAAACTGGTCCTATAGATATTTAATGGGCATAACTCGAAAAAGAAATTCCATGATCAAATACATTAAGAAAATTCTGGATTACACCGGATTCTTCAGGTCATCACTGCTCCAAATGAATGCCTTTGGAGTCTACAGTAGGCCGTTTCACTGTGAAAATTTTGTAAAACATATTTCACCATTTCTTTATTTGCTGAAGTTTCTCTCTGGTTCCCTGTCTCTTAGGAAATGCTGATGTAAATGCAGGATAGGCAGCGAAATGTTTTAAACAGTGAAGCAAAAGAGATCTTATTGTTCTTCTATTTTGCTGTTTTTGACGTTATCATCTGGTGACAACAAGGGGACTAATTAAAAAGTTATTCGTGATTAAGAAAAAAGTTCTCATCTAAGGCAGAGGGAATGGAAGTAGGAGGGAAAGAATAATTTCAGGAAATTATAGATTGTAAGATCATCTTTACCTAGAGCCCTAGATCATATATATTTCTTTAGGTATGAATTTTGGACAAAATGAGTTGCAACTTAGAAAACCATAATGTGTCCCCAATGTAGCCTACATGATAAAATTTACTCATTGCTAATTTGTGCCTTGTCAACTTTTCTCCCAGAGAAATCAGAGTTTTGGCCAAAAAAGTCTATCTCATATTCCTCCAAAAGTAGAGTATGAAGTAAGTGGAAGGGGGATGAAAGTTGCCCCCAAAGGCAGCGGAGAGACCAGTGAGCCCAGACAAGGAACAGGATCCTTGAGTCCACGGAATGGGTCAAGGTCACTCTACGTACAGGTTCGCCGAGAAGCCTTTCCTGTGAACACAGAGTGACCAAAAGTCACCAGTTCCAGAGTGGAGTAGATTAGGGAAAGAGGAGTGGTGGAGGGGAGCTCAAACATAAAACCAGGAGTAGCCAAGTTGTGTCGCGAAGAAGGCACATGGGCGATCAGGCCCACTTCCTGGGGCCGGAGGGGAAACGCAGAAAAGGGATGTTGTATTTGTGCCACAACATCCTTGAAAAAGTGTAACCCTCCTGTCAAATCATATAAATCCCAAATAGCTTCCTACATCTCTAACACAGATACAATTCCTCAAATTACCAAAGACAAGGAGAGGCTTTTGAGTGTGAACTTGGAGGAGGCTATGGGAATAGAGGTGGAAAAGAAAAACCTGGCAATATATTTTTAGGAATGCCCATAAAATGAACCCAGGCAAATGATACTTCCTCCTACAAACCCTGCTCACCACATCCAACCTTTGATTTCTATTTTTAACCAAAAATTTGGCATAAAAATTCAGAAATCTTTATGGGAGCCTTCATAAACACATTGTAGGTTGATGCGAACCAAGTGGCAATCAGAAACCGCAGTCCAGGAGGCGCACTGCGCACATCAAGTATTTTAATGTTTTCTTCAGGGATGGCTCCTCTCTTTCTGCTGCCTGCATGGGTCTGTTTGATCTGAGGGCTGTGTGGGCACATGAGAGGCATCTCGTTTTCTTGCTCTTCATTCTATCTCTCCTCTGTTAAGATGATGGGGAATTTGAATTTAAATGAGAATTTAAAAAGTGGCTGAAGCTGGTCCGAGCTGAAGTTTTTTGCAGGGATGTCAGTACTGAATAAGTTGGCTGGATCAAAGCCACAGTCTGTGTTCCACAGGAGCTTTTGAAAACTATTTAGAATAAAACAAGTGGAGGAAAAATCTGCCTTGTGCCAGACTGCAGGCTGCTGCTTAAACACACAACAAGGCAAAGCCGTAAAGCTTATAGTTAACCCAGATACCAGGCCAAGAACTGCAGCCTCTCTTTGAACATTTTTTTATCCTTTTCTTCCCGAAAGGAATGAGGTCGCCTACCAAAGAGTTACACCTGGTCCTCTCAGCTCTCTCTTTGAAGACACTTCCTTGCCCAAATAATGTTGCTGTCGTCTACGGAAGCTGTAGAGTGGGATGAGGAGACGTGGCTTAGGAATGAGTTTAAACTAGGAGAAAACACTTCATAACTGACTTTTGTCTTCATCTGTGGAAGGAGCACTGGAAGATGGAAGATGGAAGGGAGATGTTTAACCAAGAGCTTCTATGATTGGCTATTTTGCCCCTTTGCTTTTATTTGTTATGGGTTTGCAAAGGTTTCCTACCCTGTAGTCACTTAGATCATCCTCAAGTCATCTGGAGATCAGAGAACCCAAGAAGGTCACAGGAAGTGTTCCTTCTCAGTGCCTTCCCCAGCTTAGACGCAGACTATAAAACTCGAGACATTCTGTGTTGCTGCAATGCAGGTACTGGTAACTAAAATTAGTAACTAGTTCTATCGTGGGGATGATGTCAGTGGAACGCAGAAGCCAGCTTGGTTTATACGTGATTCCTGCCTTCCTCATCCCCAGGCAAGGAGGGCTGCAAAATAGTAGGAGTTGAATTATAATCTTCAGGAGGAAAGAAAAAAAGTATCAGTTCAGCTACCTAGTCAACAGGGTTTGAAGGATGTCAGAGGCCAGGGCAGCTTTGCAGGGCTCCAGACCCCGGGTACTCAGCCCAGCCCACTCCTTTGCCCATGTCACTGGAAGCCCTACTGTGACAGACCTCTCCACACCCACTAAGGCTGCTCTAATTAAAATGTTGTCAGCATTTCTACTGTAGCTTTTAACAACGCTGAGCTGTGCCCACGCCATCTAAATTAACTTTCCAGGTACACATCATTATATTTTTTTTAGTGCTTTGATTACAAAGATGTGTTGGAGTGGTCTGTTTCCCTACACTCTATTATTTTGAATGTACAA
The DNA here is from genome assembly GCF_000956105.1 of Propithecus coquereli. Taxonomy (NCBI): domain Eukaryota; kingdom Metazoa; phylum Chordata; class Mammalia; order Primates; family Indriidae; genus Propithecus; species Propithecus coquereli. The sequence goes on from NW_012137303.1 coordinate 4,812,782, forward strand.
TTTTTCAGAAAACACATTGCTTCATGGAAGAAATACCTGTATTCCCATTCCACTTAATTTCTCATTACCACTTTTACACACATCATCATTAAAATAATCAATAGCCATAACTTTTGAGCAAATGTTGTATGTCAGGTATTAAGCTAAGCACGTTACACACATTATTTCACTTCATCCTTATATATCAACCTCAGGAAGGAATTTAAAATCTTGAAGAATTTCTTTACCATCACTCAGCTTACATCAATGGTAGCCAGGATTCAGAGTAGGCCAGAGGACTGTGGCATGAATTATCCACTGGAAACAGTACCAGCTTTGGCTTTGGCTAAAGAATGAGACTCACAATAAAACAGATTTTGAACTAGGAATATACTTGATGGCTATTCAAAATGTGATCTGCAAACCTACAGCATCAGCATCACCTCAGAACCTGTTAAAAATGCAAATTCTCAGGCCCTGCCCTGACCTATGCAATCATAATTTTATTGTCTTGCTCAGCTCTCAATCTGGACCTTGGAAACATGAGAGAATATGAAATTATTTATTGGAGTTATGAATCCAATGCAGCAGGCTTTGTCTTAGAATAAATATCTCATGAGAATTCAATTTTTATAAATGTATATTGATACTTTTGAGTCATTTCAATGCATACTTACATGAAAATCTTTCTGGACCAAAAATATGTTTTACTATTACTATATAGAGTATCTCATGTAATGGATACTAAAAAGTATTAATATATGGAGACTCACAGATTTTTTTTTTTTAAATTCAAAAGAATCTTCATAGCTTAAAAGTTAGGAAAAGTATGTATTGCAAACTCCCATCTGGTGGTGGCATTTCCTCTCCAATATTCCTGACAACTAGTCACTTAGTTTGTGTTTGAGGATTGCTACTGAGAACCATATTTCTCATCAGGAAGCTCATGATTTTTTCAGAAGATCTAATTTTTAAAAGTTCTTTGAATGTTTTGTTTAACTGTATCTTAATGAGGTTCATGATGCACTACCCCAAAATATAGCCCTTGGCATACTGAAAAACAGTAGAAGCAAGAAGATCTTTCTGACCTTTTCCCACACTTCTTCCTAAAATAGGTCATAAAACCTAGGAAGGATTTTCTAACTTCCTGCTGAAGGAGGTCATAAGACCCTCATGTAAAAGATGCCCTCCCTGTTCTAAGAGGAAAGGGTCATACTGATTTCTGAAAACAGAATCACAAGAGAAGAATCTAAACACACAGGCCTTGCTAAGTTTCTCGTTTATTACCAGTAGATTTATCACCATTAGATCATATCCCCTTTGTCCTATCACAATTTCCACAACTATCCACTCTTCATCAAACCTGCTGTAAAATATACTCAGATTGAACGGTTTCTTTGGGCCTTCATTTCCTTATGAAGACTTCCATGACATGGAAATCTTATATTTAGTAATAGTGCCTGCTTTTCTCTTGTTGGTCTGTCTTTTGTCATGAGGGCCTCAACCTTGAAGCTAGCATGAGTAGAGAAAAAGATATTTTTCCTCCCCTACAACCTCATTGTACTAATTTCAGCTTCTAGAGTTAACAATAATTAGGACCCCAATCTCATATTATGTCTTCAAATATTTTTCCCCCAAGGATCTACATCCAAACTTCAAATATTTGAAGACATGATATGACATTTTTGGCCTAACCATTAAATCAGCTCCTTTAACTTTTAATCATCTGACATACTTTCCATATATTGAGAGTTTTCTTCCTTTTTATTTTTTTGTCCCTTTAAAATAAAGTACCAAAAAGACCACTCAATACACAAAATGGCCAGTACAGGTAGAGCTGTTATCTTTCTTGTTTGAAGTGATACATGTCTATTAATACAAACTAAGTCACAATTTGGGGTATTTCTTTGAAACTTAAAATCAGCCAAATATCCTAGAATTTTTTACTGTTACTGTTATGAAGCAGGATCCTCAATGCCGGACCACTTACGTAGATGACTTGAGTTTTTGGAACTTAAGCACAAGACTTTGCATTTGCCCTTGCACATTTCAACTGTTGGTTTGGGTCTATTATTTCAAAACTGAAATATTTATTCCATTTCGATTCTATTCTAATTTGTTAGCTTTCTTTAAAATTTTTCTTTCCTGAAAAATAAAAATATACATAAATAATTTTGTCATCAATGTATTTTTATTAACCCCTTCTATTGACTGTTTTCTTAACACTCACAATTTGTCCGAGTAACCCATTTTAGAATTTGTCAGGAATCAAACAGTAAATTACCACCCTATCATCTCCTAATACTCCCGTCCTTACCATTTAAATGCCAATCTTCTGGCACTTCACCAGTTCATTAACTACTCAGGGATTATGACTAATTGTTCTGGGATAACATCAGAAATTATTTTGGTATCCTGAAACAATATGAGGCTGAAGACAAGAACATGTTTAAAGCAAATTGATACTATTTAAGTATCTGCTTCATCTATCTTCGGATCCAAGTCCCTCTTTTACCATGTTTGTTATACCCATTTTCAATTTGAGAAAAAAAATCACCATAAATTCTGTTTTTTCAGTGTCATGTTTCAATATTGTATAACATGCTTTTTGCCTACCTTCTCTTTGTTCTAAATATACATTACAGAGTGCGTTTAGTTACCCTTAACATTTTTGTACACTCCTTGGCTTTTTCCTTCATGACATTATTCACACTACCCTATGCCGTATCTCCTTATCCATCCTTGGCTGTAGACCCTTTCTGTACATGTCATCCCATTCCCAAAGAACCTCTTCATCTAATGGATCTAAGATTACAATTTGGGGGGTTTCCTTAAAATCAACCAAATATCCTAGATCTTTTTACTTTAATCTCTATAGAGATGGCTCCTCAACATCTTCCCACAAGCACTTTAAGTCAGCATATTCAATGATGGAAACAATCTTCTTTTTCTCCATCCCTACTTATCCTCTTGTAACTCTGATCCTGGTAAGGCCACCACAGTCTAACCAGTTACTCAATGCAGAAACCAGGAGGGAATCTTGAATCATTTTTCCCCCAAGGCTTAACATCTAATCACTCAGCAAATCCTTCCATTTGATAAGAAATCTTTTCTAGCATTTCTCTCAAATCCATCTCTCCCCCTCCATCCTCACTGCCACAGATTTAGTTTAAGTCTGCACCATTCTTTTTTCCTGGAACATTGCAATCATCTCCTCGGTGATATATCCAATTCCAGGTGAATTCTATAAACTCTCCTCCACGTTGTCAATATAATAATCTTCCTAACATACATGTTGTATCTGATACTATCACTGCTCAAAAATCCATAAATGATTTCTCATTTAATACAGGATAAAATCTAAGTTCTATCAAGGCTTATCAAACCTTGTTCCTGCTAAACTTTCCAACCTCAGTGTTCTTTATACCCCCATCCTGAACCCTATACTTTTTAGTTTTCCTTGAAGCCCCATCTACCTGACATCTCTGCAGAAATTTTTTCTCATTCTTCAGAATTTCAGTAAATTCCCTGGTTTTCTTTTAAATTGTTTATGATTTGACAAAATTGAATTTGGTACTCCTTCCTTTGGGCCACCAGTGGGCCAAGCAGATGCATCTATTATATTACTTATTAAATTATTATTACTTATTATATTACTTATTAAACTTACTTATAATAATTACTTATTATAATTATTACTTAGAATAACTACTTATTATATTATTTATTAAACAGTATGACAAGTATTTGTTTGCATGGCCATCTCCTGGGATAGGCTATGAAATCATTGAGGGTAGGATCATGGTTTATTCATATCTGTATATACTCTCCATATATATATATATATATGCCAGGGTGGTAGGCAGAATATTGCCACCCATCCAAAGATGTTCACATCCTAATCCCCACAGCATGTGAAAATGTTGTGCTACATGGCACAGGGGAATTGTAGGTAGAATTAAGGTTATTGACCACTTGGTTTTAAGAATGGAGAGATTATCCTGGATTATCTGGTGGACCCAATGTAATCACAAAGGTCCTAAAAAGTGGAAGAAAGAGACAGAAAATAAGATCAAAGTAATGCAATGCAAGAAGGATTCAGCCTGTTCTTGCTGGCTTGGAAGATGGAGGAAGGGACCACAAGCCCAGGAATACAGGTGGATTCTAGAAGTTGGAAAAGGCAAGCACACGGATTATCCTCTAGAACCTCCAGAAAGGACCAAATCCCTGCCAACACCTTGATTTTTGCCAATGAGACTTGTATTGATCTTCTGACCTCCAGAACTGTGAGATAAGAAATGTGTGTTGTTTTGAGCCACTGTTCATGGTAATTTGTTATAACAGCCATAGGTAACTAAAACATAAACTGTATATGTACATTGGTAAATTGGCTTGCAGTGAATTTTTTAGCCTAACTTGGGTAATTTTTAGGCCTGATAAAGTACATATTCAGTATAATAGGGCAAAAGCATTTTAGGGGCTAGAGTATTATTAGCATATTGAATATACACACATAACTAGTTTAGTTAGATGAGGAAAAACAGGTATTTTTAGGTAGATAGATTTTATATCAACTTTATGCTCTCTTTTAAATCTTGTTGCATTATTTTCATTCCCATAGAATTTTTTAAAAATTATAAAGAAAATATATATTCCATGATTTGAGTTCACTGTAAGAAAAAATTCTCTATATTGAAGTGCATTTCTGGGACAAATATTTATTTGCATCTCCCAGGTACGCTGGGAATTCTTGGCTCTGGTGCCCCAAGTGTTCTATGTGGCTGACTGCTGAACCCCATCACTCCAGTGGGGGACACTTTTTGTAAGAGGAGTGTTCAGTGGGCAGAACACTCCCAAAGTTTCTAGGGATAAAAGTATTTGTTTCCCTTGAGGCTAAAGACTTAATTTGTTATTTAGTTTTTCACCAACTTCATGGATCTGAAGCCTAGGGTAGAGAAGAGAAAAAGTGATTACATTCAGTGAAATGGACAAATATACTAGAATAAGAAATTCTGTTAAAATGTTGGATGTACTCCCCAAGGCAAGCAATGCTATAATTATCATAACACACTACCTCTCTCATATAGCTGTGAAGTATAAAACACAGCAACTTACCTGCCTTTAATTAGCTGTATTTAGTATTTTTATGGCCACTGAACAGGGTGCTCAGATTACCATATATTAGCATATAATTTGCATATATACCTCAAGGTATTTGATTTTATTGCTATTACCTTTTGTGGCCCTATTTCAGTAATGACTTTAATGGAATACAAAGAAGAGATTTCTGACTCGATTCACTTTACATTCTTGGGACTTTTACAATGGAAAGTTCTATGTTTAAACATAAAATTCTTTAAAAAAAATGTCTGTGCCTCTTAATGTGGCCAGTCGGCCTAGGTTCTTATCTAGCAAATCCCTAATAGGTGCCCAAATGAAAGCATTTGCTCTCATTCTGAGCGCAATAAAAATGTATTTTATAAGTAAGGCTTGGGGTATAAATTCCTTTATGTTTGCTTAAAAGAAAGTTGCACACACAATTTAATGAATCTTACCAGTCTATCAGCAGCTAAAGGCCCAGAGAAAGAAAAATAACAGCTGCAGCTACAGAATTTGGAGAAAGGTCAGAGGTCAGTGCCTGCATCTGCATTCACTGGGAGACAGAGAGGAAAAATAAAGGGGCTCTCTTTGTTGCAAGTCAGCACTATTTTAGAAAGTGCAGATACTGACTTAATTACCAATGTTCCCTTTTGCTCTGGGGTGCTGCGGCGGGCTATAAATCAATACCTAAGGTCACATTGCTAAAAGCATGAAAAAACTCACTCTTCCTCACACTTGGGAGCATTGTTTTCTGCTTCTTTCTCAGCGTTACCAGCGTTCGATATCAGATAGAAACAGAGGGCCAGAGTCATTACAGAGGGAATCAGAATTATGAAAGCTGATGTGTGAAGCAGGCCTTTTGAACTCCAGGCAGCTCTTCAGCTGTGTCCAATCTCCCGTCATTACTTATGATTGTTTGTTGTTGATTAGTTTATTTATAATCCTTACACCCAATCCTTAGGCCTAATTGCATAAATAAATTTCACTGTGAATTATGCGCCAATTTGGAAGTAAAGTTAACCCTTTGCTGTAATTCAAAAATAATTTCAGTGTAATATGTTTGGGGATGCATACACATTTTTATTTATCTGTCAACATGCTATGAGATTTCCTATGTCTGATTTTGTAAAGGAAAGAAGTGTTGCTCTGTTTGTTAAAATGGTTGCTAGTCCTTTTATTGGCAACTGTCTTTGTAAACCTAGAGAGACTACAATACCTGGAAAAGATGATATGCAAAATGAGAAAAAAGTCATTGCAAGGTAAAACAGTCTTAAAATAACTCACTTTGATGGTCTAAAGACTCAGAAAGGATTTCTGATTTGTATGCATCAAAAGGACTCTATTTAAGATGCTGTTGAGGATTGGCTCACAGGGCTGACCACATCTGCAAGGGATGACCACGTCAGGGTGTTCACCATTCCAATAACTGATGTTGCCATCATGGATGAGATCAACCATGCAGCGGGGTGATTTGGTTGTTAAGATAAATGAAATAACTACATTGATTTTGCCAGGGGGAAAATGAACCACATAATAGATGTGACTTCTTTAAATACTGAAGCTTTAGGGCTTGGGCTACACATTTACAGTGTCTATAATGGTTTACTTTTCAATGTGTATTCTATGCCTTTAAATAGTTTTTGGAACCAAGAAAGGTGCAAATTATGCATATATGAAAATAATACCAATAGTTCCTGCAGAACATCCCCATTTCTCTATGTTTTTCTTCTCAGTTTAAAAGTTGTTTTCTTAAATGCTGATATTTTTTCAGAGCTCTTTAATTTGGTCCAACTTTCTGTTTTTCTTTTAACATCTAGGCCGATTCTCATAGCAAATACTTTCTTCTAAAGATCTCTAATGTAAAGCATTATACAATATGTATAAATGTCACTTGATCATCATTTCATTGAATCATACAATTTCAAGCAAGAATATCCCTTAACAGTCATCCAGTTTAACTAGTGAAAAAAGACAGAGGCCATCTCATGTTGCCACAGGGCTCAGCTGAAACAAACACTGCAATTTAGTAACTAATTTGTTTGGAAGGAAATTTTCCAATAATTAAAAAGTACTACTTCTTTAGGGTGGCAAGTGTTTACTTGTCTAATTATCTCTAGGAAGTGTCCCACTGATTATGCAAAATCAGAGTGGACAAAAGAAAATTTAACTTAACAAGAAATTTAACTATACATAGTAGCAACTGGTATTTTCCCAGACTTCATCAGAGAAATGTGAAGTTAAAAGAAGAATTTTACTTGTTATTCCCCCATGAAAATGGGAGATAGATGGAAAAGGCTGTTCGTTCTGTTGCCAGAGTGAGTTCTCCAGAATGAACACACATATTATTATAACTGCTCCGATTATAAAACACAAGTCATAATTGAAGGTAGTGTCTACCCTAAATACTGAGGGCAATCTGCCTTGGCATCCAGCTACCCAGGCTGCCTTTAGGGATCCATTGAACATATGCACATTCCATCAGCCAGAGTCTGCCAGCATATAATGTCTCTCTAGGGCTTCACCATTATCCGATTTAAATGCTGAGAAGATGCTCATAATTGCTTATTATGACATTAGACAAGAGAATTCAAGTCCCATTTGATTGTAATGAGTTTGTGGAGTCTCTGCTTTTTGTGGGTCCAATCACATACAGAATTGAACTGGAGGCATGTTTGTCGAAACAGAATTACACTTGAAGAGGGGAGCATGAGGTTTGGACCTTGTTCGCTTAAATTTTTTTTCTTATTACTTTCGACAGTCAGTTGGTGGAAATAAAAATAATATCAATTATAAAATCTTTCAGCAAGGAAACTCAAACTTCTTTCCAAACTAATTTCTTTTCCCAGGTTACTACTGAAATAATTCAGACTTACTGTCTCCACATTGCAGATAAGCAAATTAAATAGTAAAAACAAACAAAAAATACATTTTTTTAAATGATAAGCAGAGTAAGTGGCAGAATCAGTTAGTTTTACATGTAGCATAAAACTTAATAAAAAGAAATAAATATGTATGTCATAGGCAGATATGTGCGTTGAAACCACCCATTTGCAATTGGATGAAATATCTCTGCAGCTATGAATATGGAAAGTGTTTAAGAAATTATCAGAGTACCTTTATCCTATTTTTAGAGCATGGAAAGTCAAAGAAGACCTGTTAAGATAACTTGTGGCATGGATACAAGAAAAGGGGCAAAAAGAGTGAAAGGATTGCATTTGATTTCTAAGTGGAAAAGCTAGGAACCATTTGAGGTGCTTGGGATTTCATTATTCTGTGCTTTGATAAAGCATCCATGATTCCCATTTACTCACAGTAGTAACCAGATGGCTGGAGGAGGGAAACAAAGATGAATTGGATTCTAATGGAAAGCACACTGAGACCCCAGGGCTTTCTATTCAAAGCTAAAGCTGAAACTGGCCAAAATGTGAAAGCATAATGGGTAGGTGTTACAGGGAAACAGCTAGCAATGCACAGGTGCATTCGCTGTCTTACAGTATGCAGGCACATAGAATATTAATTGTTTGCCCAATAGAATGGTTTTTTTCCATTTAAATTTATAAAAAAAAATGCTGTTGTGGCCATTCTGAAGACAGCACTAAATTACCTTAATCTCAAGCTGACTCTGAGTTATTAAATAAATATCTGATTGCCAGAAAAGAAAAGATGTGATCTGTGGTTCTCTTTCTGAGAGAACCCTCAGAAGCATTTTTAAAATAGTATGCAATATGTACTTCTCTATCCTACAAACTTTAGCAGGTCATTTCACTTGAAAATGGAGCAGTTAGGTGTAAAAGTAAAGTAACTACACCAGAAATGGAATAAAATCCTAGTTTCTTTATCTTGTCTTTTTTTTTTTTTTTAATCTGTCCCCAATTAACTGAGTGGTTTTAGGCAAGCCATTCAATCCCTTCATTTGGCTTGATTCAAACATATATGAAGCACCCTGCTTTCAAGTTCAACACAAATGTTTATTAATATGCTATATGCTCCATGTAACCAGGCTACTTTGTGTGCTAGCTTAAATACATTGCAAAGTTACTTATCTAGTATCTCCTTAGCTTTCAAAAGAAAATAAGGATGATTAAAACTAACCAGCATGAAGTCAAGAGTGTACTGAACACCGACACTTTGCCAGGCCCAGAGCTAAAATGTTAGGAATACAAAGATGAATAAATGGACCCACCATATAGAAATTCAAAATTTGGTAAGGGCATAATCCACACTCCTCAATCCCCAACACATACATAGTACCTGCAGCACTGATTTCTCCGGGCCGCTGTGCAGGGAAAGGTCCTGGACTACACTCTCGTCTCTTCCGCTAAGTGGTCACGTAACTTCGCAAGTCAATGAACAACTCTAAGTCTCGGTTTTCTCACCAGCACAACAGGAACAATAGCAGTAGCTAGCTCATAGGGTTGCTATGGGGTTTAAATGCCATAATTCATATAAAATAATTAGTGTCCCACCTGAAAGATGGTCAGCACTACTAAATAAATACTAACTTTAGTTATTGTTATAACCAAAAAATAATTGTAAAATATTGAACTAATGTAAACAGGAATATATAAAGTGTCCTTTAATAATAATATAGAAAGATTTATATAGTCTGTTGTTGTAAATAAGATAATGAAACCTGTTATGGGCTGAATCGTGTCCCTCCCAAGTTTATAGGTTGAAGCCGTAACCTTCAGCACCTCGCGCTGTGACTGTATTTGGAGAGATGCCCTAGAAAGAGGTGATAAGTTAAAGAGCTGTTATGGTGGGCCCCAATTTAATCTGACCGGTGACTTCAGAAGAAGAGGAAATTTGGACCCATGAAGAGACACCAGGGATGTGCATACACGGAGACAAGACCGTATAAGGACCCAGTGAAGTGACAGCCCTCTGCAAGACAAGGAGAGAGGCCTCCAGAGAAACCACACCTGCCAACATCTTAACCACGGACTTCCAGTCCCCAGAACTGTGAGAAATACATTTCTGTTGTTTAAGCCCCCCAGTCTGTGATATTTTGTTATGGCAGCCCTACCAAATCAATACAAAAAATAAAGTATGTTAAATAATATAAATAAATGATGACACAATAATGATTAAAAAGATATGTCCATGTTGTCTAAATATATTATTAATAGCTGATGAGCACACGGGCTTTTTAAAATTAGTTTTTAACAGTAAATGTGCAGAGTCAAGAAATACTCAAACCACTGAAGAGTATGAAATAAAAAGTAGGTTCATCTCTTTATTTTTATTTGAAATGGATATACAATATTGTCAACATATTTCTGGGTAAAATATATTTAGCAGAAATATATTTTACTTGATATACGGATGGCCAATGATTCATATACACACAAGTACGCACAGCGGTTAATCCAGGGTCTTCATTCATCCATTAGTACCACCTAACAAAAATACCCACATCATTTCAGAAATACAAGCCAGTTAAAAGCAGGTATCCACACTGTTTTTTCGGATGGAACGTGTGATATAACATTCAACACAGAGCCTTGTGCACAGTATGAGCTCAACAAATATCGTCTGCTAATTTGATATGCTTGATTAAGTATGCCTCATATAATAAGTTTTATAAACCAGATACACATGGTTTTACTGAATATGATGCATTTTACTTTTTGGTCAGGTCTATATGTATGCAGCTAGAAAGTGAGATAAGATTTATGTTGGTAGTTGGCTTTTTGCTGCATACTTCTCCCTGTCCCCTTGTTTAGTTCACTTGACACATTCATTCCTACACTCAGTGCCAAATTAAAAATTTGCATTTAATTTTCACTGCTCTACAAGTGTCAGAGAATCTAAAAATGAGGATTAACTTTACCTGACAGATAAAATCTTTGGGCCAAAGGGTTAATCCAGATGCAATCACTGTTTTTCTCAATTTCCTAAAGATCCTCTGCAGGTTCCTGAGAAATAGCAGAAAGTGAAAATAATTATGGAGACTTCATTTAAAATCATAATGCCTGCCTGTAGAGATTGTATTACACCGGGCAAGTCATTTAGTTGCAGTATCCCTTTCATCTGTGTAAATGGGAATAATGCTGTCTCACATGTCAAACAATATGTTATTATTTCTTTCAGTGCTGTATATTGGCCAGCTGGTTCTTTTACTCATCTTGCCTGGGCTTGCTGGGAAGGCTGCGTTCAGGTGGTAGGCCCTTTGAGGGCTGGGCTCACCTGGGTTCACCTGGGCTCACCTGGGCTCACTTAGACCTCTTTCTGCGTGTCTAACACAGAGACACACAGCCCAGTAATTCACATTCTTCTCCTTGTGGCTTCCCATCCCCAAAATTGTTTCATGAGGATAAAGGCTTTATTTGAAAATATCTTTTTAAATATTGTGATCTTCTTTCACTATAATTTATTTTGGGTCTTTTGATTTTATAGATAACTTTAACTTTTTTTGCGAAAGGTCTTCTTTGAAAAGACAAACAAAAAGTGATTTACATTTTGCATTTTTTACACTTGCCTTAACGTACATCTTTAATGAAAATACATCTAAAATTAATTTTGTACACTGTTAGTATTTGTAATTTAGATCATTACTGTCATTTGAACAAATTATGTAAAATTTTTTGTTCAAATACCATAATCAGTAATTTTGCTAAGATAAACATAGTAGAATAAATATCTAATAAGCTATAATTTTGTTTTCATTTTCTTAATCATCTTAAATTTATCAGACTATCTGATGAGAATACTCAGACATGCACAATACAAATCCAATTTAGTTGTTTTTACTACTTCCCTGACTTCATATAAAAACCTTAGTTTTACATGTATGTTTAGATTTTGTCAACATGAAGGCATATTTCTCAAACAAGGACATACTCTATTTATCAGTTTGTCAAACTGATTCATAATTTTCATATTTTTATTACATGTATATGGGTTTCCATTTGTTCTCTTGCCTCAAGCCCTACAAATATTAGGGGTGGGTCTGATTACTGAAATATCTTAAGCAAAAGAATAGCATGATCAATACTACATTTGAGAAAGATTGTATACTTTGGTGGATTCAATAAGACCATTTAGGACGCTGGTCTCCTTCTGAGTAGGTAGTGTTTCACCCTGTAGCCTAAACTTCTGAATTAACACCTCTCACCTCTTCCCATATCATATTTTTGGAGATGTTTTGAGCCCTTCAACTACAGGTTTCCTAGCCAGAAAGTTCCCAGCCATAGGCCTATCCATTTTCAGACTACCCATTTTTGACAGCTCAGCCACAGATCTGGATGGATGAGGGCAGAAGCCACAAGGTGTATTGAGGTCTAAGCTCTGGAACTCACACAGCGCAATGTCACTTTCCATACATTCTGTTGGGGAAAGCAAGTCACAGGGTTAGCCCATATTCCCAGGGTAGGTCAATAGGCTCCCTTTTGATGGGTGAGGAAAAAAGGTCAAACACATAGGGACACAAGAAGAATGAGAGGCTGTTAGTAAACCATCACAAAGACCCATGTCATAATATTGCATGACTTTCATGGACTAGCCATGAGCATGTTAAGGCACTAGCCTCCCCTAACTGCAGCTGTGTGCCCAGCACATGCACTCTGAGAGGAGCCATCAACTGAATTGAAAATAGATGTGCTAGGAGTAGGCTCCAACTCTAAAATAATCACCAAGTACCCATGCATCCCTTGGCCAAAGTTTTAATTTAAAATAGCTCAAATTACAAACAGCCAGTACTTGACAATGAGCCAAAAATAATGTTTCCTGAAATTTTCCTGCAGATTTCACTGAATATACATGCAATTACCAGGTCTTCATATTAGTACACCGTTCTATAACTCACTGCCATCAGAATAATATCCTGGGGATGAGGTGATTCTCCTAGCTGGGGCAAATAACCAAAGTTTGGCTCTACAGATTGTTCATAGCAAAAACTTCACGTATTCTGACAGCAGCCATTTAGCTCAGTTTATATCTATATCCAACAGAGGCATATGTAGCTCACTTGATGTGCCTGTTACTCAGGACTGAACCCCCTTATATTAATATTTCATGTAGACACAGCGGTTTTCGGGGGCAGAGTATATTTTTCTGTAGAGTTGTTGTCTGTCGATTAGATGAGTTGGAAACTTAGAATGAGAATTCGATTTCTATTAGGGTTACAAGATTTGAAAAAAAATATTGCATAAGACATATTTAAATTCAAACATTTTTTGTTGTTTATTTGAAATTCAAATTTAACCAACTATTATGTTCCTATTTGGAATCCCACCCTCTATGAACTTGAAGACAGGATTTATCTACTTTTTTGAATATGTGTAGTAGCTTTATGCATAATTGCCCCAAACCGGAAACATCCAAATATCTATCGGCGGGTGAATGAATGAACAAGTTGTAGTAAATCCACATGATGGAAAACCATCGAGTGGTAAAAAGGAATTAACCAATAATACATGGCACACTGACATATCTTCTTCCTTTTCTTTTTCTTCCATATTATTTTAATTAATATGTAATAATTGCACATATTGATGGGGTCCACGTGATATTTTGTTACATGTAATGACCAGATCAGGGTATTTAGGATATCCAGCACCTCACACATTTATCATTTTTTTGTGTGTTGGGAACATCTCAAATCTTCTCTTCTAGCTATTTTGAAATTAAAGCTAGAGGATTTAAAAATAAACACTGCTACTTTACTTTTATCATTACTATAACCCTTGATATAAATTTCTGAAAGAAACTTCATTTTCTCTCCATTCATAATCAATATCTTAGTTCATCCCTTATCATTTTTCATGTAGGTAGATTTACCACGTACTAATTGAGTTCCTTTTCCGCAGTCTCTTTTCTCCACTAGCTCACTCTGCACAAAGCCATAAGAAAGACCTCTCTAAAACTCGGTCTTCCCAGAGCAAGGTTACTTGGGAGTCCAGCTCAAAGCAGTGGCAAATGCTTCCAAAGGCTAACTGGCGACATGAGACCCATAGCCAACAGTCCCCATAAGGGAAAGTAGAAAAGAACTTTGAAGAACGAATTTTAGTTTTTAAAACTAAAAACTTTTGAGGCCATTTTCTTATTCAAAAACTTCCAAAAATTCCTTGCCACCCAAAAGAATAATTTCAAACTTCTTAGTATGTCCTTTACAACCCTGTTCTAGGTCTATCCTCAGCCTTTTTTCCATTCTCATCTCCATGAACTACCCTTTTCCACGTCTGTGACTGAGCCTATCATTTCCCACAGTGGTTGGTCTAGCAGATATTTAAAAGTCTTGTGCAAAACAAACATTCTGTTATAGAGGTTTTGGAAATAACTGGGTTAAAAAAATTAGACTTCTCAGCTGAGAAAAATTCAAATAATGCTACAAAAACATGAACACCCTAGATGCTCCCATTGTCTCTATGGATGTTTTTAATGCCTTTCATTCTTTCACTCTAGTGTACAAAGCAAATACTGTACCTATTCATGTCTCAAGAGCCAGCTCAGTTGTGTATGTGCAGCCATTTTCATAACCTTTTCTCAGCCCCCAGACAGAGTTCATCCATTCCTCATTGTTTCCAAATTAGGGTGAAACAACTTGTCCCAGTTTGCCCAGGGCTTTCCTGGTTTTAGCCCTGAAAGTTCCACATCCAGGAAACGGTCCCCAGCTGCATCCCAGCCGCAGAGAAATCAGGAGGGTTAGCTGCCTATCCTCTATGTAACAGACTCTGACTCTTCAGAGACAGTGCCTCTATGTCCATCATCATTATTATTATTATTATTATTTATTTGTATCCCTAATGTTACTCCAGTGTCAGCTACTTTTAAAATACATAATAAATATTTCTTGAATGAATGAATTAGAGCATTAAGAGAGGGTTACTGGAGGGAAGAGTGATGTAAGAGAAGGCAGGACTCCGCAGAGCGTTAGTCATGGCACAGAGGAGTAACTTCAACCCTGCTGTACATCATACTCCTCTGGGAAGCTTTTTAAAAACACTAATGCTGGGCTCCACCAACTGAATGAACTCTCTAGAGATATGGTCCTGGCATAGTATTTATTTTTTATTTCAATAGACTTCAGGGGTACAAGTGTTTTCCGTTACATGGATGAATTGCATAGTATTCTGGGAATGGGTACATGGGTATAGTATTTTTAAAAGCTCACTCAGGTGTTTTTAAAGTGCAGCCAGGGTATAGAACCACTGGCTTGGATCCTCCCAAAGGCAGGCAAAAAGCTTGCAGTGGAAGGAATCTGGAAAAAAAAACTATAACATTATAATAAAAGATGTTCAGAGGAGGTGTGAGGCTAACACAATTCTTTGATAACCTCACTTTGGAAGATCTCTTATATTTATGGTTGCTGCTGTTGCCCCTTCTGTTGCATAATTATCTTCTCAATTATGTGGGTTCCCAGCTAATTTGTATAGGGAAGAAGCTGAAAGTCAGAGGGATATTGTGGTTGAATGTCCCTACAATCAAATGGATATGGCGAATCTGTCTTAAAATCATTGTTTGGAAAAATAAATAGTATCCAAGGCCAGGTAAATAAAATAGTTAATGTTAACAATTTTGTTAACATATCCAAGAAATAGACTGGCTACTGGAAGGCTTAATAAATGTGTACTGCACATGACCTTCAAAACCATTGATCTTAAAGGTTATAAACAATACCCAACTGACCCATTGGTCTGTGTCCTTGGATTAAGAGATCTTTCGATGTATATTCCCCTTTGTAGTGCATTGCTGCCAATAAGAAAGCCTATTTTAAAAATATATATATTGAACCAGGTTATGTGTGATCATTAATCACAGACTCCCCAGGACAACCATCATAAATACTGCATCTGCATAAAATTCCCTGCTGAAATTGCCTTGCCATCTTTTCAGCCTTCTATGAAAAAGAAGGCACATTTGGGGGGGAAAGGAATCAAAAGGCACAGAGAAAGGAAACAAAGAACAGAAAACGTGCTGCCTTTTAAATTTTATCATAAATTAATTATTCTAAATGTTTTAAATCATTTTAAAGTTATTTTAAACCGTATTTAAATAATTTTAAATATACTGGCCCTGTGTCTCATAGTACTGTTTGATGGTGATATTTTAACTTAATTTTTTATATTTTGGTATTTTTCTGTTACCAAGTATGTTTTCATAGGGCAATTACATATTTTGTGGGGCTGGAAACTTATACAAAACGACAAATCGAAAGCTAAGTACAGGTTCTGGGAAGGGTCTCTAAAGCTTAAGCTTCCTTAATGTCACTGTAAATCTGCTCTGGTCCACCAGGATCATATTTAGAGATATAAATGATATGTCTTTCCCCCTGTTTATTGTTTTTAAAATTACATAAAATTATATAGCCTTGTATAAAATTCCAACAATACACAATTGCAAAAATAAAAATTGAAAGGCCTTTTTCATTGCTCCTCATGTTCCTTGCTAGAGGTTATTGCTTTTATTATGCCATGAGTGAAATGTACCCATTTTAAAATGATGCTTTCAAAGAGTTATTTAAAATTCATTTTCTTCCTTGGCTGTCAGGTGCATATGTTTTCAAGTGTTCAGATATGTATTATACATATATATTGTCAACTCTTGATTATCAAAGGCTGCTGTTCCAATTTGTGGATTCCCCAAGACCTTTCCATATTTATCTTTTCCGTTAAGTGTGTACTTGATTTGGGGAACTTTGCTGTATTAATACCATTAAACGATGGCAAAATGGGCAACTCTGGAGTCAGACTTGGCTATGAATCCTTGCATAACCATTTGGTACCCGTGTGACACTGGGCCAACTCAACTATTCTGATATTCTCCATCTTTAAAACCAGGATAATAATGATAACCAACTAAGGGGGCTGTGACAAGGATAAAATGAGATGAGCATGCAAACAACTCATCACTACCCTGAGATATGACATATGCAATAAATAGGAAAAGCCATTGAACCAACTTCATTGTCATCATTATCATTACTGGCTTCATTTTCATTTTCAGCATGTTGCTAAAAAAGGAGAAGCTACAAAAAATTAAGTACAGTTTTCATCACTTGTTTAGTAACTTGGTAGTGCTTTTTGGTAGAATTACAAATTATTGGCTACAATGAAATTTAGGCCACCCTGTGGGGAAATAACTTCCAAGAAGCCTCCAAATATTCCAACTTGTATGTTATCCTAGAGGTCACAGAACAGAGAGGCTCACAGAGCAAATTATCACACTGTTTATTAAGTTAATTTAATTATGCAGTTAGAGCAAGGAGAAGAATTAGGGTGTTAACAATCTTGGGGTAATGTACAAGTGGGGCAGAAAGACCATGTCACCTGAATCCTGGTGTGCACAATGTTCACATGTCCTGTCTCTCTACCGTCTCAGCCTTCCCTGTGGATGGTATAGTTGTAAAGATCACAGCAGAGATTTGAGCGAGGATGGAAGAAGAACCTGGAGTCAACACACACTTGCACTCTCTGAAAGACAGAAGGCAAGTCCATCTGGCCAATAGCTGTGGCTGCCAGTTGGCCCAATGAGCAGCTGCAGGGAGAGGACGCATGGGCCAGAAGGGATGTCACCCAGGAATGGCTGATATCAGACCTTACAAATATTTATTTCTCTGTTGGTGTTTCCATCCCATCCTGTCCATCTTTAGCAAACAGAAGTTCAACTTTATATCCAACAGATCTCTTAAGTTACTTTCACCTTTATTTAGTTTATCCTCTTTATTTTCTTTCCTATTTTCTACAGCAGAGTTGAATATTCTTAAATCATAGAGTAAACTCTCATCATAAAGGGTTTCTACTTATTGTGGTGGAGCGCAGTAGTTATAGCTCTGCTCTTAAACCAGTGCATCTGGATGCAAATTCTAGTGCCATCCCAACAGAGCTGTGTAAACACAGTAAGTTTCTTAATCTTTCTGCACTTCAGTTTCCTTCTCTGAAAAATGCAGATGATGATGATACTAAGAGCACTCACCTGGTAAAATTGTTGTGTTGATTAAATGAATTATTCAACTAAAGTGTGCAGGACGGTGTCTGGCACCTAGTAAGGACTCAATAAGTAGCAGCTGCTTTTATAATTTTTAGCCTTTTGGACAGTGTGCTCTTGGCTGGAAGCACAGGGGTAATGGCAGGAGATGTCGATGTGTTCACAGGTGGAAGAAAACAAGTCTTTTTATTTATAGAGAGCTTGCAACTGACAAAGAACTTTAAATGATGATTTTAACATTTCAGCATAACTCTATAAAGCAGCACGACCACCATTTTACAGATCGTGAACCTGAACCTGAAGCTCAGGCAGTGAAATGACTTGCTCAGAGGCACATATATTAAGTGTCAAGTCATGACTTGAATCCAGGCCTTCCAACTCTGCTTTTTGCATCTCTGGCTTAACATAGCCGTCACACCTAAGGGGCTGGGAATAATCTCCCCTGCCTGAAAATTATAGGGCCTCCCTTCTCACTATCTCCTTCTACCACACACTTAAACCAATGTTATGAAAGTCTTTATATAGTGGAAGGGAAGACTTAAAAATTGCTTCTCCCTAACTCTTTTTTTTTTATTTCAGCATATTATGGGGGTACAGATCTTTAGGTTATGTATGTTGCCCTTGCCTCCCCACTCCCCGCCAAGTCCGAGTTTCAAGTGTGCCCATCCCTTGGATGGAGCGCATTGCCCTCTTTGTGTATGCAAATACCCGTCCCTCCCCCCTTCCTGACATCCAATAGATGTTATTCTTATATGTACACTTATGTGTTGATCAGTTAATACCAATTTGATGGTGAGTACATGTGGTCCTTGTTTTTCCATTCTTGGGATACTTCACTTAGTAGAATGCGCTTCTCCCTAACTCTTAATACAGCAATTCATTTACCCTAGTACATAATGTTGTATAACTGATTATTTCAGATTATTTCCTGGGATAAAGGGTTCATAGAGAGTTGAGAAGAGTAGAAGGGTGGAGAATTCAAGAGGATCAATTCCAGAAAAGGTGGACTGATTTCATCATTTAGCCTGGGATTTCTGTAAATGAATAAATGTACAACATGTATAAATTTGCCTTATTTTTAGGTGTCATATTTAATATTTCATTGTAATTCAATCTCTTTCATTCAAAATAGAGTTTAACACTATAAACAAAATATTGGCACTTTGAAGGAGGAAATATTTGTATATTTCATTAGTTCATTTGCACAAATATAAGGATAGGCCTGGGAGAAACCTCAAGAGTTCACCCTCTCTCCCCGCTTGCCCTCTGTGGAGGAATTGTATTGAGCCAATTGTCAGCAACTGCAATGAATGTTTAAAATACATTAATGTTAAAAAGTGCTGAACAGGTCAAAGAAGACCAAATGGAAGGAAATGAAGTGACTGTTAACAGAGAGCAGAATACTGTTGCTACACGCATACACACACAGGTGCACATACACAGCAATGCAAAATTAAACCAGCTACCACACCATAGTCCCATGCTGTTACATTTGTCGCCAGCTTGGAAAGCGGCCCCATATTAGAAGAATCCTCTTTTCTCCCATTACAGAGTTCATTCTTTCAACTGTCCCAGTGAATTGAAGGAGTATCTGTTTCCAAACTATAGTCAAACACACCCTGAGACATGGAGCCCCACACCAACTCAGTTTCTGTGTGTACCATGGCTTGGTCATAAAAGAGTCAACTATTTGCCTGTATGAAGCAGTAAGATGGGATTTTTTTTTCTCAGAAATTTTGAGGTCTTTATAATTAAATGAGTTAAGTTAAACAGAAAAAAATTAGACATTTTGTAATTTGTTGAAAACCATGCCACTATTTTTAAAGTCACAGAGATACTTCTGAGTTATTGTGAGGACCAATTCATTGACCCCAGAGGTTCTTCTGTTGTGGGAAGGATGGGTCCAGGTGAGGCCACAACTGACTGAATGTGGCAGGTGCCTATTCCTGAGTTTTGTAGTGGGATAAGAACTTAGGAACCTGATCATCAGCTTTTCTCAGTACCTAAGAACTAGTTACCCTTCAAATATTTGTTGGTGTGACTTTCTATTCCTGAGAAAACTTCAGGAATTGATTTCTAGCATTTGATAAAATCCAGCATCCTTTTATGATAAAAACCCTCAACATACTAGGCATAGAAGGAACACACCTCAAACTTACAAATGGCGTATATGACAGATTCTCAGCCTACATCATACTGAACAGGGAAAAGTTGAAAACATTCCCCCTAAGAACTGGAAGAAGACAAGGGTGTCCACTGTCACCACTTCCACTCAATATAGTATAGGAAGTTATAGCCAGAGCAATCAGGCAAGAGAAAGAAATAAAGGCCATCCAAACTGGGAAAGAGGAGGTGAAAATATCCATTTGCTGATGGTATGATCTTGTATCTAGAATACCCTAAAGACTCTACTGCAAGACTCCTACAATTGATAAATAAACTCAGCAAAGTCTCAGGTTACAAAATCAATGTACAGTAATCAGTAACATTTCTATATACTAATAACAGTCTAGGTAAGAGTCAAATCAAGGACTCCATACCATTCAAAATAGCTACAAAGAAAATACCATCAAATACCTAGGAATATATTTAAATAAGAAGTTGAAAAATCTCTACAAGAACCAACTATAAAATGCTGATAAAAGAAATTGCAGACAACACAAACAAATGGAAAAACATCCCTTGCTCATGAATTGGCAGAATCAGCATCATTAAAATGTCCATAGTGCCCATCATTAAAATGTCCACTATGGACCTTAAAATGTCCATAGTGATTTACAGATTCAATGTAGTTCCCATCAAAATACCAAGTCTTTTTTTCTAGACCTAGAAAAAATATTCCTAAACTTCGTTTTAACCCATAAAAGACCCCAAATAGCCAAAGCAATCCTAAGCAAAAAGAACAAATTTGTAGACATCACATTACCTGATTTTAAATTATACTATAAGGATATAATAACCAGAATAGGATGCTATAAAAGTAGAGACATAGACCAACGGGATAGAATAGAGAACCCGGAAATAAAACCATATAGTTATGACCAACTGATCTTCAACAAAGCAGACAACATACACTGGGGAAAGGAAGCCCTATTCAATAAATCATGCTGGGAAAATTGAATAGCTACATGCAGAAAAATGAAACGGGACCCTATCTCTGGCCATATGCAAAAAGTACTTTAAGATGGATAAAAGACTTAAATGCAAGGCATGAAACCATAAATATTCTAGAGGAAAATGTAGGAAAAACTTTTCTAGATATTGGTATAGGCAAAGAACTTATGACTAAGACCCCATAGGTAAATATAGCAACAACCAAAATAAATAAATGGGACCTCATTAAATTAAAATGCTTCTGCACAGCAAAGGAAATAATCAACAAAGTGAATATACAACCTACAAAATGGGATAAACTATGTGTAAACTATACATCTGATAAAGGACTAATATTCAGAGTCTATAAAGAACTCAAACAAATCAACAAGAATAATCAAACGACTCCATCAAAATGTGTGCCAAAGACATGAATAGACGTTTTTCAAAAGAAGATAGAAAAATGGCTTACTAACATATGAAAAAAATGCTCAATATCACTAATCACCATGGAAATGCAAACTAAAACTACAATGAGATGCCACTTTACCCCTATCAAAATGGCCATTATTAAAAATTCAGAGAACAATAGATGATGGTGTGGATGCAGAAAGATAGGAATGCTTATACACTTGGTGGGACTGCAAGTTAGTACAACCTCTATGGAAAACAGTATGGAGATTCCTCAAAGAAATAAATGTAGACCTACCATTTAATCCAGCAATCCCACTGCTGGGTATTTACCCAAAGGAAAAAAGTCATTTAATCAAAAAGACATCTACACCCAAATGTTCATTGCGGCACAATTTACAATTGCAAAGATGTGGAACCAACCTAAGTGCCCATCAATTCACAAGTAGATTAAGAAAATGCAGTGTGTGTATGCGTGTGTGTGTGTGTATATACATATATATACACACACACACATGCACACTCACACATATATATACACATGCATGCATGCCATGGAGTACTACTCAGCCATGAAAAAGAATGAAATGATGTTGTTTGCAGCAACTTGTATGGAACTGGAGACCACTATCCTAAGAGAAGTATCTCGAGTATAGAAAACCAAATACTGTACGTTCTGCCTAATAAGTGGAGCTGAAGGATGAGTACAAATGGGTACAAAGCAATATAAAGGACATTGGAAATCAAGAAAGGAGAGGTTGGGAGGGAAGGTGTATGATAAAAACTTACGTCTTGAATACAATGAACACTATTTTGTTGATGGGCAACCCAAAAGCCCTGACTTAAGCATTATACAAGGTATCTGTGTAACAAAAATATTTGTACCCCCTTAATATTTGAAATAAAAACATGAATAAATAA
>NW_012137303.1:4836269-4837343 GCF_000956105.1 Propithecus coquereli
TTTCCTCTTTCTTGCTTGCTTGGTTCTTATTTCATTCTTTTAAAATTATTAAATGTTTTAAATACATAAAAACAAAGTAACATATTAATGTACCCACCACTGAGATTAAGCAGACATTGACATGGTTTGCCTTATTTGCTTTAGATCTTTTAAAAGACATAAAACATTACAGATTAGATAAAGCCTTACTCCCTACTTTTCCCATCTTTTATTCCCTGGATGAACTACTGTTTTCAATTTGCTGTGTTTCATCCCCATACATTTTTCTGTGCTCAGACTATCTATCTATCTGCCTATCTATCTTTTAATCTGTCAGTCTATATACCCATCTATGATCTCTCCATCCATATGATTCTGAGTGTTGAACATGATACACATTTGGCATCTTATCATGTGCATCCTTTTGTTATTAACTTATTCAATTTTGTATTTTGAGATTTATACATGACGATACAGATTAGTTCAATCATTTCCTTTTTTTCTCTGATGTGGTTTTTGTTTGTTATTACAAACAACAGTTCAATAACCATCATTATATGACTTCCCACGAACATCTGTTAGTGTCAAGAGGGAGAACACCTAGTAGTAGAATGGTTGAGTTCTTTGGCATGTGTATTTTGAACTTTTTTGGAATAGCCAAATTGCTTTCCAAAATGGTGGTACTGATTTCACTTGTCACAGGCAATGTGTAGGCGGGGCTACCATGTATTGCATGGCTGCAGGTGGCACCATTCCTATCTGTGATTAGGTGATCAGCACTTTCAGAAGTGGTACGAATCTGCACCCCTTGTATAAGAATTCTTTACTCCTGCCAACCTCACCAAAACTTGTTACCATATTTAGTATATTTTGCCAATTTATAAGGATATGTCGTTTTTGTTTGTTTATTTGTTTGTATTTCCTTATTGGCAGTGAATTTGATTATTTTTTCATATGTTTATTTGATAATTTTGATTTCCTACATGTGAATTGCCATTTTTTCTGTTGGGTTTTCTTTCTTCCTATTTATAGAATTTCTTTATCAATTCAGAGTACTAATCCTGTTGTTTGTTCATATGCATATTTACTCTCATT
>NW_012137303.1:4841813-4843347 GCF_000956105.1 Propithecus coquereli
AAATATTTAAGAAATCATTATATGTCTAATTTAAGAAGGAAGTAGTCAGATTTTATTGATGGATTTGTAAACACAGAATTCTAGGATTTGCAAAAAAAAACAACTTTGGTCTACATAGTCAAGAACAACTAGCCAACTGCCCTTGGGTGAAGCACAATCTAAAGGCATAGAATTTCTACTTTCTGTAAGATATTTAGGCATCTAAAATAATTTGTATTTCACCTCATGAGCAGAAGATCAGTGTAGATAACCTCTTATGTCAGCATCCAACACAAAGATATCTGTCTCTCTCTTTCCTGTCTCTTGATACTTGTGAATTAAGTAAATTACTGCCACAGGCTTTACATTGTCACTTTATTTACATTCTGCTGTTGCAGGTGTCCCAATCTCCCCAAATCGTGTTGGCAGCTACCTATGTATTACAGAGTACCTAAAGTAACTTTAGGATTGTAGTATGCTTTATCCTTGTGTGACATCCGTTTCTTCAGCCCAGAGGGTTCTAGATGAGTAATGAAGTGTTGCTGGAGATTCTCATCCATAAACTTTAGTCCTACCATTTTCACAGACAACAAACGCAACACATTCTCCTGGATTATCATCAGGTTTCTTCTCCCAGTGGAGTGTCTCAGCAGCACAGTGATAGTCATACTTTTCAAATCCAACCATTGAATCCAGGTTTCATTCTCCCGCCAACTCACTGCCTCATTGATTTTCCTTTATTGTTTCCAAATATATTGTGTGAATAAATGAGTGGTGGACAGGATTTTTAAAGTCTGTATAAGGATTTAGTGTATATAAAAATCCAAATGTTTGGGTATTCATACACTGCTTATCCACTCTCTTTGGAAACCAGTGGGAAAACATCCAAGAAGAGTCTTATATCCTTGCTAACATTTCCTTCTCTGAGTTGGGTGAAAATAGCATGGAGTCCCACTTGAATACTTATGTTTTTAATTTTGGTCATAGCCAGAAACTGCCTCAGTAAGCAATTTTGGGAAACACACAGGTAAATCAAACTCAACTTGGAATTCTATGAGGCTTGCATTGTGGCTTATAAATATAGGCATGTTCCATTTCGTCCAACATGGCCTATATCAGTAAAGTGATTAGGGTGGGATTTAAAGCAGTGGTTCAAAAGTTGTGAGTCTTGGCTTTGCAAACATTTATTTTATAAATCTGTGTGGATACTTTGGTTCCCTGGTTCTTTGATTGGTGAAATTTATATATTCTAGCTAACAGATTTCTCAAAGTAAAAATGTTTAGTGCTTTATAAATATGAAAATAAGTTATAAAATTGTTGGTAGTTCATGACTTTCTCTGGCACCACACTTGGTCTGCAGAAAGATCCCAAGCAGTTCATATTATTAATACACAGTATCTATAAGAGGGCCGTTATCTGTATGAGTCAGTATGACTAAGTACCTAAGTTGACCCAGCATAAAGAAAAATTAAGCCCATAATATCGGAAAATAGGTCTGTATTATCTTTGTGGAAACTTCTCAATTTGAGTTTCTTACTCCTTACACTCCTAGAT
>NW_012137303.1:4843397-4846397 GCF_000956105.1 Propithecus coquereli
GTACTTTGTTTTTTTATCTCTTTTACCAAATAGAATTTTTAAATTCTAATGTAATCAAATGTATCAATCTTTATTTTGTGAGTTGTACTATTCAAGAAATTTCTTTAGGAAATTTCTCCCTACTTAAATGTAATAAAGGATTTTGCTGTCTGTTTGATTACTTTTACTCTTTTCATAGTGTCTATACCATGTTACATTTCCAACAGCCATGCATGAGAGATCCAGTTTCTCTTCATCTTCACCAGTGTTGCCTATTTTCAGTATTTTTTCTTTTTTTTGTTTTGTATTTTAGCCATGCCAATATCCCATTGTCGTATCTTATTGTGGCTAATTTGCATTTTTCTAATGGCTAATGAAGTTTAACATCTTTTTATGTACTTAGTTGCCAACTGTATGTCTTCTTAGGTAAGATAACCTGTTCACGTATTTTAAGTGTTTTCTAATTAAATTGTTTGTTCATACTGTTCAGATGTGAAAGTTTTTATACATTTTTGATATTAGTCATTTGTAGGACATATGATTTGCAAATATTTTCACCCAAGCTATAGCTTATCTTTTCATCCTCTTCACAAGGTCTTTCACTATGCAAAAGTTTTAAGATTTTAAAAAAATTTTGGTGTGGTCTGATTTATACGTTTTTCCTCTTACGGATCATGCTCTTGCAGTCAAGTCTAAAAACTCCTTGCATAGCTATAGGTCTCAAAGATTTTCTCCTATGTTTTTCTCTAGAAGTTTTACAGTTTCTGAATTTAAAACTGATCCATTTTGAGTTACATTTTTTAAGGTTTGAGTTTAGTTTGAAGTTCTTTTTTTTCGCTTCTAGACTCCCACTTCTCTAGCACCATTTGTTGAAAAAATTATCTTCCCTCCAATGAATTTCTTTTGTATCTTTGTAAAAAATCAGTTAAGTTTATTTTTTGTGGGTCTGTTTCTGTGTTCTCTAGTCTGTTCCATTATCTATGAATCTATCCCTCTGCCGCATTGTCTTAATTATTGCAGCTATATAGTAAGGCTTAACACTGGATAGAGTGATTCCTCTCACTTCATTCTTCTTTTATAAGATTATTTTTGTTCTTGTAAGTCTTGTGCCTTTACATATACAGTTTAGAGAAAGCTTTTCTATGTCCACAAAAATCCTTGTGAGGATATTAATAGAAATTATGTTCAATATATAAATTATGTTGAGAATCTATAAATTATCTTTACAATCGATGAATATGGCATGCCTCTCCACTTATTTAGTTCTTCTTTGAGTTCTTTTATATCCTTATTTTTTTTTGACAGATTGAGCATACTAAAATTGACCATTTAATTCGATTCCTGTTGATTGACAGATTTTGAGAACTCAAGTTCTTTGATCTAAAATACAGGAAGGCAGTATATTTAAGGTGAAAAGAGAGGGGATGGAACAGAGTCCCAAAAATAATATAAGTTTCTACGAAGAAAAGTTCCCACTAAGAATGTAGAAATAGCCAGTTATATAATCTTTCTGTTTCTTTAGTTTCCTCTTTTGTAAAGTGGAGGTAATAACAGAGTTCACCACTAAGGATTCTTGTGAAGATGAAATGAAACCACACATTTAATATTTAAAACACTACTTGGTGCAAAGTATGCAGAGAACAAAGTGTTACAGCTTGTGGAATTGCTGGCCCTGTTTTCTTGTACCCTGAGACAATGAACTTTCGCCACCACCCTCCTCTAGGTTTGTAGACCCTCTGCCTCTGTTGTTTGCTACTCATAGATTCTAAACTAGGGAGATGCAGAGAAATTTGAGCAGAAAAAGGTAATTTGGAGGTTGTATCGCAGAATATTTAGTCAGAATAGAAGTGAGAACATAGAAAGTGCATTGTAAGGATGTATGTATAGAAGAAGAAAATTTAGTTGCTGTATTAGTTTAGTTAGTGCAACACTAGCTTCTTTAACAGCTAAGTCCTCAAGTCTCAGTGACTTAACAAAAGAGAAGTTCATTTTTATTCATATGTAGTCCAGAATACATATTTTTGAAAGGCAGATGACCTTGCACATGGCTACTAAGGAGGCATTGTGGATACAGGCATTGTGGATCCACCCTCTTTTTCAGTCTTTAAAGTTCTCCAAAGTCTTCCAACAGATGAGAAGAAAGGAGAGAGGATTGTGTATGAGCACTCATCACTTCCATTCACATCCTCTGAGCTATACATTAGTCAGGTTTCAATACCTGACTACTGAAGAAGTTGAGGAATTGGCTCCATGAGGTACCCAGAAGGTAAAGACAGAGGATTTGGTATTTACCACCATAGTCTCTGCTACAGTGAGCTCATAAAAGGGGAGAGAGCCTATGTATAGACTCGCGTAGCCTTGTCTGGAAGTTAGACCCAATGCCTGGCAGTTACACAAACCCCTTCTCTAGGACTCCAAAAGTCAAGACTTGATTAAGGAAATACAGGGAAGGTGTCATTGTGATTCACAGAAGAACCTGGGCTCTGGGAAAGGTGTTTTATTAAAATGCTTCTGCTTTTTACATCTATGAAGCATGTTGCAGATGCAGATTCCACATCATTCTCAATATTTTCAGATCTTGGCTTCTCCTCACCATTCAAGTTTCAGCTCAAATCGCATAACCTCAGAGAGGCCTTCTCTCACATCATCCTTTCTAAAATTTTCCCTCCCTACCACCCGGTCAATCTCTAATACATTACCCTGTTTTACTGCCTTCATAGAACTTATCTGGACATGAAATTATTGTGCCTGTTGATGTATTTATTTTCTTCCTCTTTCACTGGAATGTAATCTCCATGAAAGCATGGGCCTTCTCTGTTTTATATACTGGCACTGGTATTTTCTCAATAAATAATTGTTAAATGAATAGACAAAATATATTATTCTATCGCTAAAAGCAAGAATATTTTCACATTTTCTATGAATCTGTAATAAAGTAGAAAGCCACAAATGTAGTTACAGTTTTTCCTGCTCCTAAGAAATATCAGTGGTATATTAATTTACCAATATATTTTAAAGTAA
>NW_012137303.1:4849700-4851026 GCF_000956105.1 Propithecus coquereli
CACACCAATGAGCCAACAGACAAACTTCATTTTATTCACAGGCATGACTTGAACTATTTGTTCTGATGGAACAGTTTTTCTTCTCCCTAGATCAAATAGCTCTTTCTCCTCCATTAGACCAAAATTTGAAGGTAGCCAACTATTCAAATGTCACCCAGCAAAAACTCGTTGGATATTACTTGTAAATTTTGATAGTACAAATATGTGTTTTGTGCTTATACATCAGTTGGTTACCAATAAAAGAAACTTGTCTTTACACTATTTTGTAGAAACCCACTCAACTGGTTTTCATGCTGTTTCTAATTTTAACCAGGACATGCACATTTAGTGCAAGCTAAGCTGTATTTACTTAAAATGCTAAAAATTATCTGGGCGCAAAGCTAAAGATTTTTGTTTAGTCGATATTAGTCATGAATTTCATGCACTCTGCAGCCTTTTATGGAATTTGTATTACAGTCTTTCTTCATGCTTCCTTTACCCAGAAATACACTTATTATAAATGTTGGCCTGCACAAAGCAAAAAAATGATGTCATTCAATGGTTTCTTATAGGGACTTTTGCTCAGTTTCATGTTTTTATGTTTCCTTATTTACACGCAGCATATGTATGGGCAGTTTTCTTCCACGAGTCCAAAGAGCACTTTTAGAGGGTACAAAATTAGGAAACCTATCTCTGCACTGCCTCTCTTTACATATTTTTACTTCAATGTTCTGTGGCCAGTGGTAGTGTAACTGCATAGTCCTTTGTCCCCGTATCTAATTAGAGGACTACACACCAGCTTCCATGGCAGTTCACAGATTGTAGCATTTGATAGGCAAAATTAGCTTGTTTTAAATTAAAAAAAAAGTTCCAATAATATCAAAAAATAATTCAAGGAAAAATTATTGTATCTTTATTCATTTTCTTCTCATTTGTGCTGATGTGAACTCTTACTAATTTTGCTTTTGAAGAAAAATGTTAAACGTACCTATATGTTTATTACTTTAAACTGCCACGTATGACTTTAAAAGAAAAATAGTTTAAACTGACAATATTCTTACATGCCACTATGTCAGGAATGCTCAAAAGAATTCTGCTTAAAATATTTAAGGAAATACTTTAACATACTCAAAAATGTAAGCACATACACATATTGAAAGGGGAATACCAAGCAACAATTTACTCTTACTTCACCCTAGCAAATGTCATGGGAAAACATCAACTTATTCTCAGATAATAAAATCTAGTGGATTAAAGTGTTGAAAAAATGAAAACTATAAAGAAATCACAAAGCAAACTTGAGAAATAACTGCTCAAACAACTAAATTATAAAGCAGAGAATATCAA
>NW_012137303.1:4851558-4852706 GCF_000956105.1 Propithecus coquereli
TAGTATTGATGGCATCAAAATTACACTTAAAGACCAACACTAGCAGCATTCTTTCTTTTTTAATACCTAAAGACATGATATTATATATAATGGTTCCTATGTCATTGGGTGTGTTTCCCTAAAATTCAGTCACATATAATTTTCACAAGATTTTCCCAAAGGTCAGCTGGGTGTTACTTATTGGCTGATCCCTCCATGATAAAAATGTTCACATCTACTAATCACAGAAAATTATGTTGAGCTAAAACTTGGGCATACATACCTCTGATTAAGTGTATAGATGCTTTATACCGTTTATCTTATATAGGCAAATAAAATAGGCAACTATAATGCAATAGTGCCATTTTATGGAGTCCTTACGCTACAAAAGACACTAAACTAAGTATTTATAAGCATAACTTCATTTTATTCTTACAACAACCCTAAGAGGCAATACCACATTTATTCCTGTTTTAGAGGTAAGTAAAAATCAAGAATGGATAAGTGCCTTGCCCAAAGTTGCAGAACCTACAAGGGATAAGATGGGATAAGAAACAGGATTGGAACTCAAGCTTAGTGTCTTATTTCCAGAAACATTTTTCACTGGATTGTGCTATTATCTATAGCCCCCACTATGCAAAGCCAAGGGTTTGGAGATGGTGGTTCAGTATCCTGATTACCCTCATACCCTAACCACCCTGCCACCTGCTTGTCTTTATATACACTAAGTACTTCCTACACACTGATCCCTCAGACTGACAGCTCAGGTTTAGTGGATTTCGACACAGGCCATTGCCCCCAGAACCTCTGACTGTTCCCAGGAGACAGAGCGTTGAGATTGTT
This sequence comes from Propithecus coquereli, assembly GCF_000956105.1. Lineage (NCBI taxonomy): Eukaryota > Metazoa > Chordata > Mammalia > Primates > Indriidae > Propithecus > Propithecus coquereli. Next base: position 4,852,381 of record NW_012137303.1, read on the forward strand.
TGGAGATTCCAGTAGACCATCTCACCTCTTCTCTGTATTAATCCTTTGGCTACTTCCTGCAAGAGTCCAGCTGCATATTCTTTTCACATAAATATTCCAGTAATTTAATGGCTAAATAGTGAACGGTAATGTGAAAAAACATATGGATAAATTTATAAGTACAATAGTCATAGGAATAATTGAAAAAAAGTCAGTCAGTGACTTTTTTTTAAAGTATGAATTTCTGAGAATACGTTACTTTAAATGTGTTACTCCAAAAATTTTAAGTTCTGTAAGAAAAATGTGTGTTCATTCTACAACATAAAATTTTATTAATTTTTTTGAAC
>NW_012137303.1:4856876-4877698 GCF_000956105.1 Propithecus coquereli
AGATACCTATAATTTATGAATTTATGACATAGAAATTGCTTCATCAGTTTTATTTCCTTTAAAACTGGAGCAAAACTTGTAAAGGAGAAAACTTGATAACTTCATGGTGGGTTCCTATCTTTGTTTAAGCATTGCAAGAATAATTCATGCCTAAACAACAGCTGCAAAAAATATAAAGATATTATGAGCATATGAGTGCAGAAGTATACGTGTTTTAGTAATTTAGGATTGTTGGCCACATGGAAAAAATCCATATTTTTGCAAACAGGAATTTCACTACAAAGCACCCTAATTCAAGGGTATGAAGAAAACCTATCCAAGAAAAAAAAAAAATCACTGATTTGCTAACCTACTGAAGCAGAAAGAAATTCTTCTAGAGAATTCCAAGGAAATTTCCATGGAAAGAGAATTTCTAAAGAAAAAGTTATATTTTCTGGTGGAACCAAGGGAACTAAAAAACTGATTGTGAATGCAAACATTTCTGCCAAGAGAATCTTCTTACTTGAGCATAAGCTTGCCATCAGAACTCCGCTTTTGTTTAAGTAACAGCAGAAGTGTAACCCAGAACAGGGTACCAGCCGCCACAGCTGTCTGAGGAAATAGCACATGGGCTTCAGAGCATGGGTCAAGAGAGAATGAAAACAGAATGTACAAGGAAAAGGTGTTACCAAGAACTAAGCAGATGGTCCAAATGAAGCATCAGTCTAAAAAGGTATGAAAAAAGGCAGAAGGCAAGACAGTAGGATTTAAACCAAAGAAACCAGAGTACATCTAACAGGTTCAGAACATGCTTGCTGATCTGGTGGTTTTTATAGGTTGCTTTTAAACTGAGTGCCTGAATGGGGAAGGAAGTTATTAAGGCCACTGATCTGGTTCATCCAACATGATGAACACATCATCGGATCTTTTTTTAGTTTTACATATGGGGCAAAAAGGAATAAAATAAATAAAAGCTGTGTGCATGCGTGTGTGTAGCACATGCACACACACACACACACACACACACACACATTTGCAACCATGTTAAAACAATAGGCCAAGGGAACATAATTACAAGCGCCTATGGTTCAGGGTCTGTAGTGTTTTTTGTTTTTTGTTTTTTTAAATATTTACATTTTGAGCATCTAACATATTTTCTATATTATGGTAAATGTTTGTTGAATGAATGAATGAGGAAGAATTTTTGTCTCTTCCACTAAAATGTGCTTTGCAGCTCTATTGATCAGGGATAAACAGTTGTACTTAAACACTTTGGTGCCCAAATAATAAAACTGATAACAAACTCTTTTCAAAAAGCCACCCCCATCTTTTTAACCTTAAATCTGCTTTTACTTAACAGCAACAACAACAACAACAAAGCCTCTATGCAAGTTACCCTGTGGCTGAAGAGAGCCTTCTGGGAGTCAGAAATGTTCTACTTCTTCATCTGAGAGGTCGTTACATGGGTATACACATAAGTACAATTCATCAGGTTGAACATTTAAGATCTGTGTACTTGACTGCATGTAAGTTATACTTCCAACAACAATACTACGTAAGCCAAATAAAATGAATCTTTAGGCCAGATCTGGGAGAAGAAAAAAAAAATCTACATTTATCAGAAGAATTCACTGCAGAAATAATTTGGCTTAGCTGAAAGAGCATTACAGAGGTAGATTCCTGAATAAGCATCTAGGGATGTGAAGCAGAAAAAGGCTTTTGGAACTCAAGTCTTAATTGCATTCTGCATAAGTAAAAAAATAATGAACACATATAATAGTCAATGTACAAAACAGCAATCAGTACATTTTGTATAACCTTCTCTGATGTAACGTGAGTTCATCCCATGCTTACAAACTCACCTCCTTGAGGTTTACCCAAATCTTCTGTTCACTCCAAGACAGGGAATAATTTCAGAGAGATTATTTTGCTGTGGTTGAGCACAAAGGGACTGAGCCTGACTGTTATGAAGACTGACCCTTTGCAACCATTTGTCAGCTTCAGGACCTATTGCCTGTTTATATTTTGTTAGGACACTTCCCAGAGCATTTGAGACTCTCAGAGTGATCTGGAATGAGGGTTTTGAGGAACAGCTCCAAGCTCGTGTGAAATCATACAGCATAGTCCCTATGAATGAGCATGCCTGGGGCCAAAACCCTGTTTAGCATCTTTCACTGCCAAAGGTCGATGGGGAATGATTTTTTAACATCCAAATGAGTCACATAACACCAGCAGCAAAGAAAGTTATTATTTCTTAGTTCACTTGTAAAGCGTTAAGGAAAAAAAAATTAAATAAACAAATATGGATTATTTTTATAATGAATGCAATCTTCTTAGACTAATAGCCAGAGAAGAGCTATGATTGTTATATGTCTAAAAATCCCAAATGGCAAAATATAATTAAAGTTAGAACTGTTGAACAAATAAACCTGTTAAATACATAATATTACCAGGCAAAATAGCTATGTGTTTATCATTTTGCCACTGTAATTACGTTCACTACAACTCTTCATGCATATATTAATATCTTGCTAACATTATAGAGGCTAAAACATAAATTTCAGAGAACCGCGTATAGTTTCAACCAGAAAGATCATGGTAAAAATGCCTGTTATTAAAAAACAAACAAACAAAAAAGACCTTTGCATTTAATGTTACTACTAATTGCTTTAGTGAGAAGTAAAAGATTCTTATAACTACATGTGTCCTGGTCTCAAATGAATAATCATTATGTACCTCCACATGGATATCTGGTTTTGAAAAGCCAAGAAATTATCTATTGCAGGTCTCTTGGAGTGTAAAGCACAGAAATTGTTCAATTTAACCTGAAAAAGGAAACACCAGGAAATGAACCTAGGTTGTTATTCCTATGTAAATAGAAGACAAATATTTTTAAGTAATTTCAGACAATTTCCAAAGATTATGAATGAAGTGTAATTGGATAGATGTGGGTTAGAATGGGTGTGTTAGTTATTAAGAGTCAGGAGAGGTCGGGAAATTAATTCCCTTGGGGTGAAACTCTGTATCCCAAAATAATCAAGAAGAGACTTTGAAATGATTTCTCAAAGCTTGACAAAAATCAGTGTCAAAGATTGCATGGGAAAAGAAAAAATACATTACATGTAATGAATAGCAAAAGATGAAGAAAGAGGTAGAGAAAGAGGAGGGGAAGGAAATGGAGAAAGAAAACCAAGTACCTATGAGTACAGAGCACATAATAAATCTTCATTGCTAAGTTAATAAAATACTGCCAATATCGCCAATAAATTACAGAAACAAAGATTGGAAAATTTTAATAAAAATCACAAGTCTTTAACAAAAGCAGCAATAATTAAAACCCTTCCCCTTGAAAACTTTCTATTGTTAATTGGTTTACTTTTATTTAGACATAAATTAATTTCCATAAATTAGTTTTTACCATTAGAACAGCTACGAAATATGGAAAGCCTAGACACAAACATAGCAGAGTCAACATATTGACCAAAGTAATCTGATGGTCCATAATCTTCATCATGATTAATACTTAATTGTCATCATCATCATCTTTTGGAGGGTCGGTTTTCATTGCATTTTATTTTGAAATTATTTAAGAATTAAATATTTTATAAAGTGAAAATTAATGTGCCTTTACTCATAATCTTTACAAACTTTTTTCAAATTTAATTCTTTTAAAGTGAATGCCATTAGTGATCATTGAGGTTAGACACCATACCTATTTGGTTCATGACATAATGACTGCAACTACCCTAACAAGCTCAATTCAATGGCCATTGAGCCTGTGGTTTTAGAGTGTGAAATTCTATTTCCTCACATTTAGATTTTAATCAAGTCATTCTTTCAAGCCAGGCCACTGGACACCGACCAGTTTTTAGTAACTCAAATTACTCTCATGTTATGGTGGATTAAAACTTAAATCGTCTTGAAGGACATTACCCAACCATTTAATTTATATATTTGGGGCAGGGGGGGTGCAAATCTGGATGATCTCAAAATGGAAACTATTTATATAGCAATTGGTCCCCACCCTCCACATATATCCAAGACATAGATTTGATCTCTCCTTAAACAACAATTCATTGTTTGCTTAAGCCTTGGATGAAGATTAAGATTTTTAATATGAGTTGAAAGGGCCCTGACCACCATTCTAGCTTCATTCCCTGCCCTTTCTCTCCAAAACTCACATTGTGTTGCTGCAAAAGCAAGCTGGTTTGAATTCCCAAATACTTAATGTTACTTTACCCCTGAGTATTTGTATGTATTCTTCTTTTAATGCAGCTATTCTTTACCTCTTCAACTTGCCACCATCTGCATAACTTTCTTTCAAAGCTCATTTGAAACATTACCTCATCCAGGAAGTCTTGTCTGTTGCTGAAAACCCATTTAGATGCCCTTGTCAGGGCTTTCATAGGGTAATCACTGGTTTGGTGTGTCTCTGCTAGGGATCATAAGCTATTTAAGGACAAAGACCTTTGTTATTAATCTTCAAATCCCAGGATTTATCATATACCTGATACAGAGCTGGAAGTCACTAATTCAAGAAAGTTGAATAAATGGATAAGTCAAAAGAAGTAAAAAGAGAGAAGAGGAGAAAGAAAAGATAAAATGAAAAACCATGACTGTTCTATAACTTTCATTTACCACTCTATGTCAAAATCCATTCCACACGTGTAGCAGTCTGCCCTTTAAAATTTTTCCAAAGTCTCTTACATATATTGCCCACATGGTACATGTGATATCTTCCTGAGCTTGATATGAGGAACCTGCAGTTCAAATAGATTTTAAAGATCTGCCTAAATGCAAACAGGAAGTTAATTACAGGGTTGGATCTAGGTCTCACAACACCTAATCAGTTTCTTCCTCTCCGCTGCAGCGTAAGTGTGCTGTGCGCTTCAGAACAGAGACACACGTCAGGAGGAAGGAGAGGGTAACAGCAAAGCAAAGCAAACATCTCCCTAGAACAAGTTCTAAGGACACAAAACCTTTCATTTAATAAATATACAGTGAAAAGCATCTCTTTCTAGTTTGAGTACATTTAACCTCAGAACAAAACTAGATAATCTTACTAAATTAGTTGGGGGACCAATTTTCAGGGAAGAGGGGGAGAGATATACAAGCCCTGGTCGTGATAGCCAGGATTCCATGTATCACTTCAAAACAGACTAGTACTGAGTGGGAATTATCCTGAACTTGTGAAGTTCCTTGTGGAATGCACAGGGTACAGAAACTGGCAATCAGAACAGGTTTAACTTTATCCGCAGAGAGTGAGTTCAGGCATGGAACAAAAATCCGGGCCAGATCACTTGGCTGCTGTCATAGAGAGGCCATGTAAACTCAAGTTGTTGTTGAAAAGATGTGGTTTGAAGTTTTTCCAAAGTGTTGGCAGTTCTGAAGAGGCATAGCCATAGAGGTATGGGTGGAAAGGCCTGTGAGGTCACCTGGTGCAGAAAGCCTCAAGTATTTGCAATTATTCTTGGAGAATATGACCAAAACTCCCAGCTCCCTTTAACTAGGTACCCAAGCCTAGTGGCTCAGTGGGCGTGTGTTTCTCTCTGCAGGAAATACTTGAGAATAGAAGTTCTCTTCTCTTTATGGAAGAATGGATTTCTTTTCTTGTTTACTTGGAAAAAAAAATCTGTTTCCTACCCATTTTGAAGGAAAGACTCAAGTAGGACACAGGGCCACCTGACCGTGAGGGAGCTGAACAGCATTGTGCAATGTGCACAAAGTCCCACAATAGACCTTGGATATTAAAGCCACCCTTATCTGAGACTGAATCCATGTCCATTCCCTAATGACCACAAGAAGCTTTCACTCCACTAGGTAGCTAACTGCATATGTGACCTTGATTATCCTGTTTATCTCCCAGGCCATCAAAATCTCATCCTTCAACCCACATATGACATTCTATAGCACAACAGTACTGAAACTACAGTACACAGTAGTGTTCACAGTATAGTGAACACAGGCAACTGTGAGAAGCAAACAGAAGCTCTCAAGGGGCCAAGGGTGAGTCCTGGGAGGCCTCTTATCAGAAAATAGAACAAAAAAAAGAAATCAGATTTTTTCTGCTATTGCTATGTCTGGGCCTATAAACATCATATTACCTGGCCATTAACCTACCTTGAAATGTGATCAGTATCAATTCTAGCCAAGGATAATGTCTTAATGGGCTGTTATATCCATTATTAACATTATGTAAGTAACTTCAGGAACATAGAACTGTCATATTTCAAAATAGGAGTTAGAAATGTTTGAACCATATTATCCCTTAATTACTTACTTTCTAATTGAAATTCATTAAATTAAACACATGTTGTTTTGCCCCTCCATATAGCCATAATACTCCAAAAAATCAAAATGATCTACTTACTTCCTTGTTTCTAAGGGCCTAAAGTTAAATATTGCAAGTGTAGAATACCTGGACACAATGCCAGTAGCTATTCAAAGATTATATGTGAGATAAATCTTGCAAATAAACAATAAATAATATGTTAATTCCCTGGGTACCTCTTTCACCAGATTTATACAGCATAAAAGTGATACGGAGAACTGACAGTTACTTTAATATATGTAAATACCTCAATTGGATAATTCAGGCACAAAAATATATGGTAGCTTGGTGTTTATTATTTTAAATGTATGTTTTATGCATTTCTATTGCATGAGTTAATATATTTCTTGGTTTCTACCTTCTCATATCTCCTATGATACCCTGTCTTTAAAGTATTGTACAAAATATCAGGTAAGAATTAGTCTACAAAGTTAAAACATTGTGTTTGTTTATGCCAACCACCCCAAAGCAGGCTTCCTTCTCATAATGAGGTGTTTCCTAACAGCATGATAGAGTATTTTTAAATTGGCTTTGACAAGCGTATTCCGAGACCGACTTCTCCCAAGTGTTTGTTGGCTATATCCACACACACTGTGGACACCACCGTGAGCTCTGGGTTGAATTCTCGAAATTTCCTCTTGTTTGATATAAATGACCTGAGCTGCTGAGAATTTTCCCTAAGCTTGCTGAGGAGAGTTATTGTTGATTTCCTCGGTTGGCGCCCTCTATTTTCTCACTTAATGGAAAGGGATGAGAGATGAACTATCTTTGTTTAGCTCTACAATGGATGATTTTCCAGCTACTTTCATGCATTCTGTTTGGAAAGAGAGTCCTGGAAATCATTTCTTGCTATATTTATAACTTGCTCTGAATTTTCAGGGTTTTTTTTTTATTCAGTGCAGCTTTAGAATTAAAATGTGTGAGCTCACTCCTCATTTTCCTAAGACAAATATAACAACTTCCATCTTGGTCATTGAACCAATTTCTCCTTTATGCAGGCAATCAACCAGGGTCAGGTTTATGATCATGTGGCAAGCATTTAACTAATGAAAAACATGGAGCCATTATAGTTACTTAGATTTGAAAGGTTTGTGCAATTGTCCCAAGACTTATTGGCTCTAATGTATCTGACTCTCTCTTTCTGTCTCTTCTTTTATGGTAAGGGATGACCTGTTTTAGTTATTTCATCACATCTGGAAATTGCAGAGGTAATGGCATTAGCATTACTCCTCCCTCAAGGGAATCCAAGTTAAGACCATGTCACCGCATATATTTGGGAGGAAAAGTATTAGGTAGTTGCATTTTTGAATAAGAGCCTTAGATTCTAAAGAATGGCTTAGAATTATATTTTGAAAGCTATTCATGCAAATAGTTTGTTAATCAATTTTCCTTTTGCTTCCGGCTCTACATCTGATGATCAGTTTCTTCTTCTTTTCCTTTATCCTCTGTTTTGCCTCTACACGTACCTGCCCTACATATCTTTAAGAGACTCAGGGATTTAGGTGTCATCAGCACGAAATACAGAAGAGTTCTCTTATTCAGAAATGTTATTTGCATTTCTTTTATTGAGGCTACTCCTGCCACTACCTCTGTAGCAAACAATTTCTAGTCTGTGCAAGAACAAGTACATTCATAGCTGTTGCATGAAACAAAGAGTAGAATAAAGAAGAAGTGCTGAAACAAAGAAAATGGAAAGAATGGAACGGTAAATGCACCAACGATGAAATGCATGAGCAATTCTACAGGTGAAGAGTGGTGAAGCAGAAATGGTGGTTTTGTTTTTGTGAATGTGTTTCATGTTTAATTGACTCAAAATAACATATAGGATATATTCCTCGCCTGAAGCTCACAATTTCAATTCATCGGAGAGATGGGGTTGTTACATACAAAAAGATGAAAGTAAGGTAGTGAGGTAGGGGAAGGGAGAGAGGAAGGAGATACAAAAGGTCCCAATAAATAGGACCCAAATGTGGATGGGTTATTGTTGTTAACGGGAGCTCATTTGGAATATTTCACCGTGCCCTGCACCATTCAGATGGATTTTTGCAATTCCTATCATTGAGCTAGATCAATCTGTTGTTTTTCCCTTTATCCTCATACTTTGCTTTCTCTTTTACTTGTAGCTTATTGAGTGTGTATTCTGTGTGGCTTCATTATGTTTATGTAGGAGGCTGTGAAGGCCTGTCAGAATTCTATTTAGGCTGCTTGTCATGGGCTCATCAACACCTGGCAGGTTTGTTCTTCTGTCCTCCAGTGTGATCCAGGCAGACCTTTGATGTAGGGAAGCAGGCTCCATGCCAATAACCAGGACCAAAGGTAAGCCCACGAGTGTCATTGTGGTGTGATTTGCAGGGAGCAGGGCAGGGGAAAGGAGAATGCCAATTAAGTGCAATACGAGTGTGCTGTGTGTACATATTCCTAGTGAGGTTTGTAATTCTCAGGGCTTTTAGATTGTGAATAATTGACACCCCTGTAAGATGGATCACTATAATTGTCCCCATCACTGAGGTGGAAATTGTCTTGCACTTTGGAAAGGCTCATTTAGGCTCTGTGTGTCTTTCCTGCATACCCAGGTACTTCCCAGGGGTGCTGTGAGGACCAATTACTAATTATCCGGAAGAGCTCTTATGCTCTGATGAGATCCTTCAGAGTGTAGGTGTCTGAGTAACAGTGATGATACCTTCTCCATGTCTTTTATAACACTTGGCAAAGGGCCAGGCACCTTTGGTCATCTAATCAGCATTCTCTGAATTAAATGGAAAAAGGAAACAGAAAGATGCGGAAGAGAGTGCACTCCACCCAACCATGATTAGGAGGCCAAGACTACACCAAGTCGAGAAACTAACTTCATGTGACCCTCCCATTAAAATGGTATAATAAATAAATAAGTAAAATACTAGGATGTTAAAAAAAATTAGATTTGAAAAGGGTCTTTGCAAATGACTCAAAAGAAGCATAATGATAAGGTAGAATCAGTACCCTGGGATGCTTGGAGTTAATCTGAGAAGAATTTCAAGAGAAGAGTTTTGACTAAGGTTCCACCATGGCATGATGGTGGACTAAGGGGTGTCCTCTGATTTATTGTGTGTTCCTAGTATGTAGCACAGTGATATGGGCATGTTTTAGAGACATACGCCCGACTGACGTAGCCACGCAACTCTGGTTAGCATTCATAATACCTCTCCATTTTCCTCATTGCTAAGTGGGGGAGATAACAGCATATACCAAATGGAGATTTGGGAAAGATTAAATGAGATAATACTTGTCAAAAAGTCAGAAGAGTTTCTGCACATAGTAAATTATCAATAAATCCATTATTGACACAGCTGTTGCTTAGGGCCCGGCATGAAGTAGGTGTTCAGTGAAAAATTAATGATTTCATTCATACCTCGGGTGACCACAATGGAAGAGAGGAGAAGAAGAAAGAGTGGTTACTAAGCCCTTTCCCTAACCATCCCTTGGTGAGTGATCCTGTGTATCTAGCTTCAACATCCACTCCATCAAAAAGCCCCAAACTGTGCAGTGAGTTAGGAAAGAGGATCCAATAACACCTTCCTGCTCTCATGTTCGTGTCTTAAGATGTGTCTGTTTTCTGCAGATTATTTCTCCACTTCGTTGTAACAGTGTTGGAGAGGAACAGTGGAAATATAAAGTTTACAGATGTGTTGGTATACAATGATTAAAAACAAAAACAAAATCAGAAAGCAAACAATTCTCACCACACTACACTGTGCTTTCCTTTCTGTAAGAACATTACCCTCATTGGCTTCCCGGCAGTCCACTTTCTGTAAAACACCTCCTCTTCTTCACGCTGCATTGCTCCCCCACCACCGCAGTGTGGTTTCTACCCCTTTTCTCACAACTGTGCTCACCAAGGTCCTCAGTGCCATCCACATTAACTGATTCCACAGCCACCGTTCAGCCTTTTCAGCCTTGACTTCCCTGATGTAGCTGACACATTGTTGGCTACTTTCAGAAAGTGAATTTTTTTCCTCTTGCTAGTTGCCTTTTATGTCATTATTCATTTTTGTTTCTTATCCTGTACTTCTGACTACTCCTTCCCAGACCTCTTGCCATCCACCACTGATATTCTTAGTTTCCAGGCTCTGCCCGTCCCTTGCTCCCTTAATCCCCCGCTGTGGAGAAGCCCCCAGACTCTCTAACTTCACGTCCTGCCTCCTTTCCTCTCCACGCATGGTCTGAAGCTCCCTTAGTTCAGTGACTTTCCTGAGGCTGTTGCCTCTGCACTTTCAGATATATCCTACTCTCTGCCTGGAATGCCCACTCATCTCTCCATGGGTCTTACTCCTCGTCATCCTCCAGTCTCAGCTTGGATGTCATTACTTCAGAGACTTTCCTGATATTTAAACAACCAAATCCCTTAGCAAGAACTTCCTCTATTGTAACACTCAGCCCATTTTTAAATATCACTTGTAGATATTTGTATTCCTATGAACAGGTGCAGGGTGGAAGGGATGAATAGGGATAGAAATCTCACCTGTGCTCTGTAATCCCCTGTGTGGGACAACTCTGACCAGAGATCTGTGCCTTTATCTAAATTGCACAGAAAGAACTTCAATGCCAGCAGAACTTCTATCCCTTAATAACTTCTACGTTCAATAAAGAAGAAACTGTGTCTATGTTATTCATCACTGAATTTTCAGCTCCTATACACAGAGTCTCAAATTTTTCAACTATTTAATGCTAAACACTAAATGCATAATCCTCTCTGTTGTCAAGTTCTAGGACTGCATTGTCCGGTACAGTAGTTAGTCTTCACCCTGCACGTGGCTGTTGAGCACTTGATAGGTGGCTTGAGATGGGCTAAGTAGAAAGTACACACCCAGTTTCAGACTTAGCAAGAACATATCTTAAATCATTTTGTGTGGATTACAAAATAAAATAACATTTTAGACATAGTATGCTAAATAAAATGTATGATTAAGATTAATGTCACCTGTTTATAGTTACGTGTGCGTGGTTACCAGGTGGTTTGCATCTGAACCTCACACTAGGTTTCTATGGGACAGCACTATTCTAGACTTTGCGAGACACTACTCTGTGTCCAAGTGTTCACCGAACACCTCCAGCAGAATTCCCACAGACACATGAGACTCAACAAAATTGAATTTATTATATTTCCCAGTGACTTGCACCTCCTCCCCAGATGTTTCCTCGGGTGTTACTAATCACAATTCACCCAGTCACTTAGAGCAGAGTATTGGAATGTTTCTTCACTCTTATTGCTTCCAGAAAAGGACTCTTCCTCCAATGTGCCCTTTGTCTGATCTCCCTGCCACAATGCTGTGGATACGGCCACGAGGCTCTCCAGCGTACATCCCCATCACACACACAGGAGCCCCTCTGTGATAAGGTGCACAGACAGCTTCTCATTGGGGTCAGGTCACTGCCTGCCTTTCCAACGTCTCCTCGTTCTATTGTCTCACTAGCCCTCTCTATGTAATGCTAAAAAAATAGCTAATGTTACTGAATATGTTCCAAAAATATGTCCTTACAATACCTTGTCATTCTCATTTTACAGAAGCAGAAACTGCAACAGGGAGGTTAAATAATTTCCCCAGTGTTTTGCCTAAGTGACAGAGTTGGTATTTGAACCTAGATCATTTGACTTTGGAGTCTGGCCTCTTAATCAGTGTGCTCTATTTCTCTCCCCCAGTGATGAAGTCATTTTCTATTCTCTGAATATGTCAAGATTCCTCACTCCTTTGTATCTTTACAATTTTTTTTTTCCTTTGCATAGGCACTTCCACTATCCCTTCATCACCTTCTCCAATCAATTCTTCGACATCCTTTAAAATATATTGCCAAAGATGCATGTGTGTACATTTACCTGACCTTACCAGGAATGTTTAGTAGTTTTCTGTGTGCTTGCCTAGCACTTAAAACAATGTAAACATTATGTCTTTCTCATTAGGAAAATGTGTTTCCTAATTTTGGATTTCCAGCATCAAGTACAGTGCTTGACACACAGCTGGTTCCCAGTGAATGTCTATCGAATTTCTGGCTGCAGGGATGGAGGGGACAGGCCATCTGAACAGGACAACCATTGGCTAGGAGGTCATGAGATTGCTGATTGAGTTGACACTGTCTGGACTCTTGAGAATTCCCATTCTAATTTGAGAATCACTGAACTAGACAAAAATGAAGTTCATTCTAGTTACCCTAGGTTATCATTTATGGAACAATTTTTGATGGAGAGTCATAGAATTTCTGGACAGTGTTGGAGCTGAGACAATTTCATATTAATAGCTAATGCCCTAATTGTACAAAGAAGTAAACTGAGACTAGAAAGATTAAGTAACTTATCCACAATGACACTGAAAGTTAGTATTAGAGCCTGTACTTGAAGCTGGGTCTCCTGATTTCCACCCTACAGCTTCTGGTTCTTTCCTGTGAACACACAAGTATTAAAATGATTTTATACACACACACACCTCTCTAGTGCAAATGAACTAATTCAATAAAAGCATGTGTTTATCTCACCTAAAGCCTGGATTTATTTGTGGGAATGATTAAGACATATAAATTCAATGATTTATACATAGGATCTCCTTGTTTACTTCTGAATTGTACAAATAAATACCCAACTTCACTTTTCCCCAGAACAGAGAAAGTCTATCTAGTCAACAGTTTTCAATCCAAACAGGTAGTGTGCAAAGGAATCGAGTTTATCCTATTCTGCTGACTTAACTTTTCCCAATTCTCACTGTTCTCATAACTATCATCATAATAGCAGCTAACAGTTTTGTAATAATTGTTCTTTACCATGATTTCTGCAAAAAACTTTACATGCCTTTCCACATTCAATCCATACAACAACGCTATGAGACAGATCACTATTACGATTTCTCATTTTATAGTTGAGCATACTGAAGCCCAATTTAATAAATTCCACAGGCTCACTGAACTTTTAAATGTCAGGAGCTGTAGTTGTATTTAAAGCAAATCTGACACCAAAGCTTATGCTTATAACCACTAATGCAGTCCATGTGTCTTTAACAGTATACTTATTTTCTATTTAGAATGGTGGGATCACAGAATTAAAGACCTAGAAATGATGTTAGATATTTTCTGGTCCCTATGAGTCATTTAGTAGCAATGCAAAATGAGGTTCTGAGAAATAAGTGAATCGACCTTTCCTGGACTTGGTGCGCTTACAATTTTTTTTCACATTTTTCTATATCAAACTTTTCATAGTGTACATACTTAATAAATATGGATGATTGACTCTTATAAATTTTCCCATAAGTATATGCAGCCATAGAAACGCATGCATATGCATATATGTATATCAATGTCTAGTCTATGTATTTCCAATAATACAGACAGAATAACAACCAGCCTGTCAAAACATAGCAAAAGGACCACATTTTGCAGAGAATCGCAGTATCATTACTGTTGACATGGGTAGAATAGATGAGTGTCCCTTAACTACTGCTTGTCAGGGCCTACTCCTATCTCAGCACCCAGTTTAAATAGTGCTCAGCCAGCTGCTTGTGGATTTAGCCAACATTGCATGTTAATGCAAAAGTCTGATTGCCCAGATGGTAATTTCTAGGCCCATGATCAAAAATAGTAACTGTGCATGGCTGTAAAGCATATCTACCCTACACATAGGCTAGTAGCTTCTTGTTTTCTTCATAGATTCCTCTTCTGTGCAGAATGGACATATAAATGGTGGATATTTTAATAACTCCCCCTAGGGACAGAAAAAGGGAAACAGAAGGGACTGGGCAGAAGGCACCAAATCTGTGAATATTTCTTTAATACTTTGTCCTTATCTTCAATTGCGTCCTTCCCTTCCTCACTGTTATTGTATATAGAGAACCCACATATGTGTGAACTTCCTTGAGCAAGTGTCTTTCCCTCCTTTATGTTTCCACTATATCATCAGCACAGTGGCTTTGCACTTAAAAGCAAAATAAAGACTTGAATCGTAGCAGCCACGGAACACACAGACCAAACAAGCAAACAAACTTCAAGTGCTCTGAGGGAAAACAAAGGAAGAAGTTCCAATTTTAAAGTTTAAGTAGCCCTTTACTGCCCCAAGGTAAGAAATTGCTATTATATTAGGGAACGTCAGATCTCCAGGGAAGTGCTTTCAAACAATTCAACTTGTGACAAGAAACAGAATAACCCTCAGACTTTTATCAAAGCAACTTTCATTAACAATTTGGAATCCCTTCTATTAGGAGTTCTCTGTGAGGCAAAACTGTAAGGTTGTGAAGACCTGGGATGCCATCTTTGCCCTGACATACCTTGGGTTATGGGGAGCCCCTCCTGATTGCATCTCTGGAGAGAGAGAAATTCACTGCCTTGTAGGAGAGCCTCTCTTCCTATAAATTGCATTAATTCAGAACTTCATCAGCCCTTCCTGGTTTTGTCGCAATAAACAAACATAGGAAGAAATTGTTCTGAGCTTGCTTTTTTATTTATTCTAATTCTTTCCCCAACCAGCTCCCTTTGCTAACCTTTCTATTCCCATAGGCAGAGAATCTTTATGGGGTAAAATCATTCATTTCAACCTCAGCATTTTTTTCTTAGATTTGGAATAACTTGGCTCAGCTACTCTGACCTTGAAGTGCATTCTCCGCCTCCCACCGCCGTAAGAAATTAGCAGGAGCTGGAAGGTGAAGGACACAAAGTTTTCATGTCTTTGCAAATCCATATTTGCACGGTGAAGGCTATGCTGGTTCCAAAGGCAAAGGGACAGCCTATCATCCAAAAAGAATGATAGATAAGGATTAGGTTTAATACTGGAAAACATTTAGAAACTGAAAGAAAGACTGCATTCATGACAGAAATAAAAGGGGCCATTCTTTGGCAAAACATAAAACAGCATCTGTTGAAATAACTCAAGTTCTGAGCTGCTTTGCATGGCATCCTTTGTTGCCCAAGGATGGCAGCTTCTCTCAGGCCTTTGAGGACATGAAATGATGACAGATAAAGGTCCTGTGCCAAGAGGCAAGAAAAAAAAAATCACATTTTGATGTGCAACTACTTGACTCTCAGCCATCTAAAAATGCAGAGAGGAGGCTGTCAATTACATTTAATGAACTGCCTTGGTAGCACTGGGTGATTAATTTCCAGTTTTACCCTGCTCTATCATGTACTGTGGAGAGTGCATTACCAAAGCTTTCTGGCTTCGAGGAAAAGAAAAACCCCATATGTGTAATCTGCTCCAGGTGTACCAAAGTGGGCTCTCTGCCCTTTTTCTTTGGCTCTGTAGCCTACACCATTGACATTCTGGTGTGATGCATTGGCTCTTCTGTGTGCAACATTCATAATAACAAAGCCCTGAAAATTCCCATTCAATTCACATATTTATAGCAACAACTCGTTTTTGTCTGTACTTTTATTTAACATTGTAATTTTTAGGTACAAAATAGGAAATACAAAAACACAATCTTGGTCATGCCTTAAACCAAGGAACTAAATAACCTATCACTTGTAGATTATTAACAAAGCTTTTAATACACATAACTGATTGCATTATTAGAAACAGAGAGGATAAATCTTTTAAATGACCAAGATCATTCTCATTTGGTTAGTGTATAAAATAGTAAATATAAAAGACATAAATGCTTTACTATTTCATATTTATTCACAAAACTTCTCAGATATACCTGATTAAAGAACCAGTAACATTTTTTTCCTCCCCATATGAGGTAGCTAATAGATACTAGCCATGCAAAAAAAAAAAAAAGACCTTGTTTTACTGCAAGTAGATTTTATGATTTTTTCTTTGATATCTGAACCATGAAGTATGCCAGAGGTAGGTACTTTGTTGTCTGTTTATAGTACCTATGAACACTCTTAATGAGTTGCCAATTTTTGTAAGGAACCCTAATAGTAAAACACTTATCTACATATTGAAAAATTCGTTTAAGCATGTTCTACATTTCCAATGAGGCAAAGTTTAATGGTCTTTTAAATTAAATGCTTGTTCCAAGAATTTCTCTGTTGTCTAAGCCTGTATTTCTGCTAGTGTACAGTAGATTGCAGGTTCGAAGACCTGCGATTTAGTTCAAACCATGACTTTTTTAAAGGGAAAATTTGGCTTCAGTTGTTCTAAAGATGGATCACCCAAAAGGAGTATATGCACTTAATTCTAAGACCTTACTGATGACAATCTTTATTTTAATTTTATTTTGGCTTCTCTGATATAATACAGGAGGTGGAAAGACTTACCAAATAGGAAAATCTTTGCGAAGACTTGTCTTGGTGGAAGGAGGTTATTTTTGTTCATTGACCCTGAGGCCGCAGTTGGGTAACACTCTGCAGCAGCTGATGTGTTGCATGGGGCCCAGAGGCTGGTAGGCGTCACTAGATCTCAGTGCCAGGATACAACGAGGTGGTGTTACCCAACTTGAGGCTCAGCTCTCCTTGAGACTGTTGCATGTTGTTACTGAAGTGGAAAATATTTTGTAGTCAGAGAGGATGATGTTGAGACAATGTTAAGCTGGGGCGAAATTTGGAAAAGGAAGCCACAGAATCTATTCAAACCCAAATCTAGTCTCCTCAGTATGTGAGAAGACTGGTGGGCACTTGCAGTATGAACTCCGTTCACACATGCCTCATGCCCTCGTTATCCACAGAAGCCCCTGTAGCTAAAGAAGTAATACTGCCTCCTTCAGGAAGGCATGTACCTTCTCTTGTTCAGAGAGCTTTCTCCATTTCTGAAGGGAAAAAAACACAAAAAGCATCACACACTCTCTTCCCCTCACTATGAAAAAAGAATCTGGTCTTCACTTAACACAAATCTGAAGAAAAAAATGAAAGTTCTTTGTCACGGTATTCAGTGGAGCCTAATTTTACTTCATATAAGGCACTACTTTTACTACTTACTCACCTGAAATGCAGATCAAAAAAAGTGAAAGTTATGCTAGTGGGTTAAGGATGCCTTTCCTACCTCCTTCTGGGAGCTTTACATAAAATGTTCAAGACTATTTTTATTGTTAAACTCTCTAAGGATTACGATAGATGGTCTCTTCAGGTATGGTTTTCCAGAAACTTTCCTTTCTGCATGAGCTTAAATATTGAATATGTCCAATATCAAAACACTGATTATGTTGGAAGTGTTGTATATCAATACTCAGATTTACTTTTATCAAAACTAAAAGATCATTGCATTTGGAAGGTCTAGAAGACCATCTTGGTTCTAAATAAGAATGTGTCAGAACCTGGAAAAAACTTCTGCAGGGTTTGTCAACAGATTCAAAACATGAAAACATCTATCTTTTCTTGTTGGGCCTATTGGATGACCATTGAATAATTTTCCCCACTGTTCCACTTTATATAAGAACTTGTTCTCAATATAGGAAAAATTTACTGAAATAATAATAAAACATTAGAAAAAAGAAAAACCGCAGATAATCTTGTAAATAATAGAGCCAATCAGAGGGAGAAAGAAATAGCTCTTAAATATTTAGAGAGACCTTAGCCTAATTTAAATGGTATTAATATTTGTTGAATATTTTGTGCTATATACTTTACATATTGTATCTCAGTTAGTTTTAACAATCCTGTGAGGTAGACATTATTATTCTAAATTTTGCAGATAGGGGGCTGGGACTCAGAGAATATAGGAAACTAACCTTAGCAGTTGTTAAGCAGTAGAGGGCAAATTTGAGCCTAAGTCTTCCTAATTCCAGAACCCTCCTCTACCATGCTGGCTTCCAACCAGTGAAACTGAGCAAACAAATGCCCTGTGCAACTAAGTCAACAGAATTGTGTTTCTCTGATTTGTGGTTATTTCTTAAGGGCCCAGTCCCATCAGATGCCAAGTTCTGGAGGGTGGTATCAATATGTTGCAGGGTTAAAACTGGATCTAGATTGACCTACATCTCCAATCCTCTTCTCCCTCAGCATAAAGTCTCAGATCAGTTTCGTGTACCTGATACACCTGACTGACCTGGAAGACTCAGCATTAAATGTACTTGTCAAGGAGCCACGTTCTCTCGGTCTTAACCTTGGAGGGCAAGTGAAGATCAGAGCGAGGCTGCCTCAATTGTTTCATCACCTTATTCCATGGAACATCAAGAAACCTCAAGATGCCTAGAAACATGGAAACTTGTTTCCTAATTTTCTCAAAAAATGCCACTAAACAAAGGAAAAGAGACTTTGATAGAAGAAACAATCAACTGTTTAGCCTTTTCATGTCCTAACAGTTAATAACACAAAGAGTATATTCAGGGTGGAAAGATACTTTCCCCTGCTCTCAAAATAAGGGACAAGATACTATAAGATAGTTTGTAGATGTCCTTCCTCATAGAACTCTATAAAGAAACAGTACTGGTTCAAGAACAAAATTAGTTTCAATTCAAGAGACCAATTCCTCTTGCATTTTAGGAATTCCAGTGATACATTTGTACTGTGTGCTGAAACCTAGAGAAGAAAAGTGCTTCTTCATTTTCCTTCTGTTTGCTAATGATAGACACCAGCGGCTCACCTTTCAATCTGGGAAACAATGATTTCTTTTCAAATATGAAATCTGAATATCCACTCACCACAATACCTGCCTTTGACTCAGAATTCTTCTCTCTAGTCATTATCATCCAAAGAATTTTTCTCCACTCCGTTATCCTCTAAGTTCTGAGTCATATCAGAAAGCTGTTACAATTTAAACTTCCGCTCCTGCTTTTTATGGGCTTGCTGCTTCATCATATCTCCCCTACTTTTCCATCCGTGAAATCGAAAATGAATTCAGAATCATAAGTACGTAAAAGCAAACCTGACGTCCTTTATCATGGCATATTTTTATTTGGAGAAACTAAAATATTTGAAAATGAGTTCTTCAAATCTTAGCTGACAACAATTAACATACTACAAGCAATGGAACAAAATTTAAACGTTAGAACAAGTGATGCAAAAGAATGGAAATTTGGGGGCAGATACTTTCTGTATTGGTAAATCTACCACCGTTCTGGGTAGTAAATGATTTCATTTTACTTCATTGTGGTCCTCTTTGGACATTTTTAGGGGTATTGTTACAGTGTTGATTAGAGTGAAAAACAAATACATTTAAATGTGTTCTTTGACTAATAAAAGTATTTTTAAAAATATTATATGTGTGCTTAACTGAGATGTTACATTACAAAATGTCATTATTTCATAATGAAGTTTCAAAATGAGCAAAAGTATGTATTTGCTTCACTTTGAAAAGTCCCATCAGTTCAAAGACTCTGGATAGAAGCTACTTTCTAAATGAGCTTTCAGAGATGATATCCTGTCAGGACACAATGTACAAGCCTAACTCCGAAACTCAAGTAAGAAAAATATTTTCACAAGCTATGCTCCACATTGAGATTTATGTACTGTGTCCCAATGAATGGTAGAGTCCTTAATTACTTTTGGCTATGTCTGTATGTGTAAAATAAACACCACTATTGTCTCCTTCTTCATTTTGACCATCCTAACCATTGATATGGTCTATCGTGTGATTGATTTGGCTTCAACAATTCACTGCTATTGATTGGCTAAAATGAATGGATCAAGCTCCTATTGGGTCCCAAATCATCAAAAGCATATAGTTAACACCTACTCTGGAGCACTATTTGCTTTAATTATGTAATATTGCATTTTAGTGATTGACTGGAAAGTGGGTTGTTTCTACAAACTCAAACCTATTGCTAATTTTAAAGAAAAACTTCAGATTACTGAAGCTTTAGATCCGTGTCTAAAAACAGGGAACAAATGCACCTGATCAAAAAAATAAAAAGAAAAAAGAAAACAATTCATTAATTTTAAATGTATTCATTCACCCTATTTTGTTATGGTTTGCTCTGTGTAAATGTATACGTTTAAGTCATTCTTTAGCATTCACCATATTTAGGGACTTTTTTTTTTTTTTTTTGAGACTGGGTAATAAACTCTGCTAAAGCTGCTAAAAGAAAATGCCAAAGAAAAAAGAGGACTCTCTGCCTTCCAAAGTGGGAGGTCTCAGGGTCCCCTTTGGTAACTGAGAAGCAGAACACCGTCTGTATGTGGATGTTTAGCACTTGCAGCTTCCACTCAAACTTTTTATCCACACCAGGCCCTTCCAAATACAGGAAAGATCCCAGATTTTGTTTCTCTGCCCTATTTCGGTAATAATTTAACGTTTCAACTAAAAACCTCTTTACTCTGGCAGACAAAATCACTTTGAAGCATCATTTCAGGGTCAACTTTTCTTGGAAAGAGTAGGGCATGCATATGCACACACACACTCACACACACACATCTTTGCTATTTTCCTTTTTCTTTGCCAAAATATTTACTGTTTTGTGGGCAAAAAAAAAAAAAAATTCTCTTCTTTGTTCTTAAAATAATTTTTTTGTTTGTTCTTTCCTTCAAAATGTCAAAGTAAAAATTTTCCACCACTCTTCTGAAACAATTATTCTCTATTTTTTCTTTTTTTTAATTTCAAAATATTATGGGGGTACAAATGTTTTTGGTTATATGTATTGATTTTGTTATGCTTGAGTCAGGGTTATAAGTGTGTCCATCACCC
>NW_012137303.1:4880133-4883108 GCF_000956105.1 Propithecus coquereli
AAATTACTACTTGGAAAGATTAGATTCATGTTTCTTGTATTGGTTGTTAATCAACAAAATATAGCCAACAGAGTAATTTTAAATATAGTATTTAATATGATTAATTCCACCTTTTCTATTCCTGGACAGCCACTCTTCCTGACGACCTAACGTTGCATTCAATGCTAGTCTATTAAGAGGCATAATGCTGGTGAGTATTATGTGCCCAAAAATTGTTGCTGACTTGATTTGAATTAAGTCTTCTTCCTGACTAAACTTTATTTGACTAAATTATTCAGTTGATTTCCTTGTTTTGTCTTTATAATTATCATGGTCATCAGCAAAACTAAATGGGCAGGCACTGGTGTAGTGGTGAACAGGGTGCCCTTCAGAACCACCCTGATTGAGCTGAAATCCTTGATCTAACATTTGCTCCTAGGTGAATGTGAGCAAGTACTCTAACTTCTCTGCACCTAAATTTCCTCCTCTGAAAATTAGGAATAAAAAATAATACCTTATAAGCTTGTCAGTATGCAGATTAAATAAGTTAACACATTAAAAAAAAAACCTTTAAGCTTAGTAAATAATAAATGCTATGTAAAGATCACTAAATAAAATTTCATCTAACTTCAACTGCTACTCAAAGCAAGTGCATGGATAACTATGGTTTGGCTGTCAGAGAAAACTTCCCAGAATTTTGCTATTTAAATAGATCCAGATACCTGAACCCCTTTAATTCCATGTTCATTCCCACTGCTAAAAGTTAAGAGTAGCAGGTTAAAGATGAGAAACAACCACAAACACACTGATGATACTGAGAGAAAAAAAAAAGACAAAAGTTTGGAAGCACCACAGAGAAACTCAAACATACTTAACTAACAAAGCATCAGAAAATATGACAAATGAAATAAATTATCACTTGGGCAAAAGTTGGAAAGTTGGACTAAGCTTTCTAAACTAATTTGAGTTTACTTTTAAATAACATGAGTGCTGACATAATTTTAAAATTATCACCTTAACAATGTCTTTACAATTCTAGCCACTCTTTAGAAAGTGTCTTATAATAATGAACACATAGAAGCATGTAATGTAGTTTAGCTAAAAGCAAAGAAAGTATTAGACAATTTCTAGCACACTTTTTCCCCTTTGAGTTTCTGCAATTTCATGTGGGTTGATTTTCCAACTCATATTTTCCAACAAGATAAAAACCCCCTCTACTTGCCAGACTCTAAGTCCCAAGGATGTGGACATAATGCAGAATGGATGGACTGTACTTATCAACATTGGATTGTACTCAACATCCTCCAGTTTAACTGTCATCATGCCAAATAGCCGAGCCTTTGAGCTTGTTCATGAGGAATGGCAATGCATAACTTCCAGTTTTCTTTATAGCTTTGTTTTGTTCCTTTCCTTTAATCTTATTTGAATTCAAATAATTACATGAAATGAAGTGCATTACTAGCAACGTTTTATTTAATTAGCTCTGATAACTCATCTGATAACTCATCTCTTCGTCTCTTCATCTATTCATATTTGACCCAAATGGAATAAGTTTAAGAAAACTTGACCTAATGTAAATAAGTTTAGGAAAACATAAATAGAAAAGGAGAATTTATCTCAAAAAGAATTACAGACTAAAATTTGCTAGAACCTTGTCATAGGAACATATCCTAGTATAGGGATGGAAAGTCTTCTGGCCTGTTCTGAAGTAAGTGGCCACACTGGAAGAAGAGTGTATCTCACTCCACAGAGCTCACTGCTGGAGAAGCTCATTTAACTTTATAATGATAGCTCAATTGAGGTTATCACTAGGGAGCTACATATTGCTTTTTAGATAAATTAAATAAATAAACCAATAAATGGCAACTTATTGCTCTTTAGATATAGTTCTTTTTTTTGATTTCAGAATATTATGGGGGTACAAACGTTTAGGTTTCTTATATTTCCTTTGCATCCCCCAAGTCAGAGCTAGAGTCAGGTGAGCATATACCTATCCCCTCCTCCCCCCTCCCACCTGCCTGACATCCAGTGAATGTTACTTCCATGTGTGCACATAAGTGTTGATCAATTAGTACCAGTCTCATAGTGAGCATATATAGTGCTTGTTTTTCCATTGCTGTGATACTTCATTTCAGAGAATGGGCTCTAGCTCCATCCAGGATAATACAAGAGGTGCTAGTTCACCATTGTATTTTGTGGCTGAGTAGAACTCCACGGTATACATATACTACATTTTATTAATCCACTCACGGATTGATGGGCACTTGGGCTGTTTCCACATCTTTGCAATTGTGAATTGTGCTGCTATAAACATTTGAGTGCAGATGTCTTTTTTATATAATGTCTTTTTTTCCTTAGGGTAGATGCCCAGTAGTGGGATTGCTGGATCAAATGGTAGTTCTGCTTTTAGTTCTTTGAGGTATCCCCATATTACTTTCTATAGTTCTTTAAAGTAGTGAATTTTAAAATCGGAAAGAAACAAAAACACAAACAATGAAATACATATATACATAGAAAAGAATCAAGTTTTGCGATTTGTAAAAAATGCTTGAAATGAATTACTAAACCCCAACATGTACCTTTTTTCCCTGTGGATGTTTAGACAGGTTAACTCCAAGTAAGGAAAGTTCATTTCTGTGATAACCATCGAACATCGTTCAGTTTATGTTATTTATGACCAGAAGTTCCGCCATTCAACACAAAGTGCCATTCTGTTTGGGTTTCCGTGGTGGTGAGTTGCCATGCTTGCAGAGACACAGCCCATAGTCATCTGCGGAGCAATAAAGGGACATCGTATGGAGAAGCTGCTCAGCCTGTGTCTCCAGTACTGTTGCCAGCACAGCATCTGTCTCCTCCTTAGTCTTGTTACCACACTGAATTTGCTTTCTGATACAGCTTTATTCCTGTGCCAAACTGGAAAAGCTCTCAATCATTTCTCTTGCCATGTTCTGTAGGGAAACAGAAGCAGGCTGAAAGTGCCATTCTGACATTGTGTG
>NW_012137303.1:4884533-4907643 GCF_000956105.1 Propithecus coquereli
ATAGAATGTTTTTCGCTCTTTTGGGTAGATGCCTAATAGTGCTATTGCTGGATCAAATGGTATTTCTATTTTTAGCT
Organism: Propithecus coquereli; assembly: GCF_000956105.1. NCBI lineage: Eukaryota > Metazoa > Chordata > Mammalia > Primates > Indriidae > Propithecus > Propithecus coquereli. The sequence goes on from NW_012137303.1 coordinate 4,884,611, forward strand.
CTTTGAGGAATCTCCAAATTCTTTTCCACAGAGGTTGCGCTAATTTGCAGTCTCACCGGCAGTGTAAGAGTGTTCCTGTCTCTCCACATCCTCACCAGCATTCGTTGTTTTGTAATTCCTTACTCTTAAAGCCAAAGCAAATTAAACCAACAAGATATCTGAGTTTTACTTATCTTTACCAATATTGTGGAAAACAGGCTTGACCACCAAATATGAGCAGAGATAGAAGAAATCTGTAATTTCTTGAGGTGGGGAAAGAACTGTTTTAAGTTACCAGTGATGGGCAAATTAAAGGAGAATTTATTTGGGTATAGAAGAATTAATCAAAAAAATGTTTTATTAAATATCTGAAATAAAGACACAGAGAACATAGACATGAACTAGCCCAGAACACTGTAAAAAGAGTAGAAATGTTCTTATTTCAGTTTAGCACCAATGTGAAATTCCCTTGTTAAAGAAGCATTTGCACTTCTGGGCTTGTGAATCCACTGCGGAGAAGCAAGTTTCTACAGCTGAACATTTCTGGACTTGGCGAGTTTTGTGTAAAGAAGATTTTCCTCAAGCTAAAAAATTTCTGTCCTCTGGATGGGGGCAAATGGGTCTGAGCACATTCAAAATGACCCTTTGCTCTTACATCATGATAAAATCTTATTGTAACTGCCCAGAGAGAAATCTAGAGTTGATGTCAAGAACGTGCCTAAGTGCTTAGAACAGTCAGAGTAGAACAGGTAGACTATCCTACCTGTTCTGTAGAAAGGTGAAGTAGAAAGGAGAAGACTATCCAAAGAAAAGGGTGTTCTTCAAACTATTTATATATCCATTTCTCTCCTCATGGAAGAGAAAAACAGTAATTTATTACCAACATGATGTTCTCTGAAGCTTCCCCAGTTTTCTGAAGAAATAGAAATTCTTCAAAGAACTGCAGATAATTAAACTCTATTAAATACCCAATAAATTTGGGAATGGTATATAAATAATATGCATTTTTGTTACAATAATACTTATGTAGTTTATCAAGAAAAAGAATTTGTGACTATTTTCAAAGAAGTCATGATGATAACAAAATTTGAATACTGTATTTGTGGGAAGACATAACTGATGGACATGGGATGCATAGACATGTTAATTGGCTGATAAAATCAGTAAAAATAATACTGATTGATAAAACTAAGATTCCTTTTTACTGAACTTATTTAATGTGATATATAAATATATGGTAAATTATCTAATAAAATAAATGCCTTCATTTTATATTTCATTAAATCTTCAGAACCCTATTGAGACACAATCAAAAATTATCCTTTTCATTTTACCAATAAAGAAAACTGAAGACCAAAGAGAATAAGTAACTTGCTCAGGGTAGCAGAAGTAGTAAATTACAAAAATCAAGAATAGCCTTCAGGACTTTAGGTTCCTTTTAGAACCTCTGCTACATTATACCTTTTGATGTTGCTTTTCTAAGTTAAATGTAAAAGATATTTTGATCAACTAAATGCCATAAAGAAATTGTAAGAACACTTAAAATATCATGGACTATTTAATAATCTCTCTCTCTATATATATATATGTTTATAAAATCTTCAATATCTTTTATATTTAAAAAGATTTCTAATTTTTAATATATTTTAAAATATTTTGTACAATATACATGTCTTTAATATGTCTTTAACATATTTATATATGATATTAATATATCTAAGTATTATATATATGTGTTGTTGTTTCCCATTGGCCATTTGCTAGAATAAGAATAAAACTCTACAAGGGAAAAATATGAAAACAAATTGAACCTTCAAATATAAGGAAACTTCATTACACAGAATTTCTTGGTTTTCTTGAGACCTCCACAGTGCTAATATCCTCCGGGTCAGATGTGCTTGTCAGTTAATGACCCTTTGGATCAAGGGCCCTTGGTCTTGCCTGAGGCCCTCCGTTCTTCACCCAGACATTGACTGACAGAAACTGACCAACTCAGATAACACTCTCACATGATGAAGTATTCAGTCAGTAGAAGCTCCTCTACTAATAAGCATGCAGCACATTAGTGGGATATAATGCCCACAGTTTTAATGATCTGAATCCAATCTTCTCACACTGCAAACCTATTTCAACTCTGAATGTAAACACTTTGATTTAGCAAAACTTTATTAAATTACTACTTAGTCCTGGACATAAGGCTAGTTGAGGGCTCACAGAATGAGTACATTTACATTTTGTTATTCCACAGAATGGATATCTTACCTTCTTTTGTCTTCTCCAAAACATTTCTATCTCGGATAAAAAAAAGAAGGGAGAGAAAGTCTGAATAATATTTCTAAATTAGCTTTTAACTCTATTTGTTTATATCAACTTCATCATCCCAACTACTTAGTATATAATAATCTTAATATCATACCATGTTAAATAAAAATGAATGATCTAAATAACAACAGCCAATATATGCATGAACCTGGAAAAGGCTTTATAAAACAACACATTGATGTACTTTATAAACTAAAGTATAGATACTCCTTGTGGAATGGAGTTTAAGAGAGCAATACCACTTGAATAGTAGCCTGTTTTTGTGAGGAAAAATCATCCCTTCTCTTCTAGGCATCAGGGATGCTTTAATAAAGAAATGATATGATATATATATCAAGGACTCTATGATTAGTGAAATTCAGAGGTCTTTGTGACTGTGGTACAGGAATAAATTAGAATGTTTGCAATTTTGCACAAATTTGAGAGTGGTGTTCTCATTTCTTAGGTAGCCCTCACATGACTGGTTGCACTGGCGACAGCATTTCTGTCACTAGTCTACTCGTCTCCCTTCGTTCCATCTCATGCGTCATGCCTTGCAGTACCTGCAGCTGAAGCTCATGACTGATGGTGCACCTCTATTCCCTAGGAGTTCTACCAAAGCATGTCATGTCTCCTCTGTTTAAGAAGAACAAGTAAAATCAACCAATGTAGCACCTGGAGATAATAGATTCTCGAAAATGAATCTTTCTAAAACAAGAGAAGTGAAGGGAAGCTGGAATGATGCACAGACAGAGGTATCACGCTCTGATCCCCTATTTTTATGGATGGAGCAAAGCTACACTGGTTGCTCAACCTAATTTCAGGATGATATTTCCCATGGCATACTGCATTCAGCAAACTCAAATAATGGAAATCTTCTCCCAAACCACAGGGAAAGAAATGACATCCTTGACTATATTTTCAGTGTTAATTATTTTCCACATGTATTTATCCTTAATCCATTGATGTCTGCTACTTCTCTTCCTCTAGGAAACGTTAGCGTAAAATTTACTGAGGTCATATAAAAATAACAACAGTAACCCTTTACAACATTAATAGCTAACATTTTTTGAGAGCTTTCTGTTTTTCATGCTCTATATGCGTTAGCTCATATGGAACCCTGATCATCATTGTATATAGAAAGTGTAAATACTTTTATCCTCATTTTATCAATAAGAACTGAAGTTTAACGACTACAATGGTTAAGGCACCATAAGCTGCTAGACCAGATAAACCCTGAAATCTTAGTGGCTAAAACAATAGAAATTTATTTATTTCTCTCACACACAGCAATCCAACGAGAGCACTGAGTGGACATGGCCATGCAATGATTCAAGACTTGAGCTCCTTGCTGTTATAGCTGCACTACCTTCAACCTGTGGGTTCCAAGGCCACTGTGGAAGAGGGAGAGAGAGGAGAGGAGGCATACCTACTTCTTAATCAGGTCAGCCTAGAAATAACATACTTTATTCTTGTTCATATCCATTATTAAGAACCAGTCACACAGCTTCATTATAGAGACAAAGGGGATTAGAGAATTAAATCCATGACCTGGAAGCTTCTGCCCAGCAACCTCTTCACACTGCGGATGGGAACACAAATTCTATGAAGAACAGCTGGCCATGTCTGCTGAAGAGAGCACGTGCCACTTTCCTAAGCATACTCTTTAGTAAGTATTAATAGTAAAGTTGGAATTTGAACTCTCCTCTGAATCCAGATTTGAGCTCCTATTCACAATGCCATACTTTTGAAAATAAGGCTCAGGGTTTACTGGCTCCTCTATTGCCCTGCACATAAGTTGTGATGGTTGCCATTGTATATAGCATAGTGAAATCTTGACAAAATATATTTCATGGCATTCTAAAAAGAGCGACATTACTTCCTAAAATTCTGCCACCAAAAAGTTCTTGAGGACTTCTGTTACGGGGTAATAGGCAGTTATGCCCTAAGATTTGAATGGATGTCACAAAAATACATAATTTTCAGTATTCAAAGGACACAATTTCAGAACTTCATCTATGTCATTCTATTAATAGTAGAGAAAGGAATCTAAATGTGTAATTTGCCAAATCAAATATTGTTCAGTTGTGCTTTATCCTTTTTGCTATATCCATCTTACTTGAGAGGGTCATGCGTGGTCTGGAACAGAACTGCTTTTCTTACTACAGGTTTTTCTAATATAAAATTTCACAGTGGCAAGCTCTTTATAAAATTTTTAGTATCGGAGATAACTGTCCTCTATGAATACACTTCCATTGGTCGTGTGTCTAATCTCACCAGAATTTAAAACAAATAAAAAACAAAACAAAACAAAATGCCACGCTTGCCTTCTACTGTCCGATAGCAATGGAGAATTGTAGAAACTGTAAGAAGATGGATAATGTACAGGAAAGAAAAAGATAATAGTAACCCCTTCCCTTATGTTCTTTAAACAAAACACCCCACAGGGATTTTGTGAGTATATTCCTAAGCCAATTGAACCTCTCTAAAATTGTAAACAAAGTAAAACTATTACATAGTTCTTTAATTCAACAAATTTAATTATGTATTTATTCACTCAAGGTCACTGCTGTTGTTGACAGAAAGGACTAGCAGACTGACAGTCTATATAGAAAATAAACTCTAAGAGCAATGTTTTGCTATTTCCAAGCTTTCTGTCAATGACAATGTAATTATAATTTCTAAATCAAATGCATCGATGATCTACACTTATTTTTAGTTCATTTGGAAAGGTCAAAAGTAAGACCTATAAATAACTCTTAATACTATTTTTCTAAAATATGAAAAATAACAAAGAAATATTACAAAATTATAAGTAGAAAATTAGCCATTTCTACTATTAACATTAATGCATGGTGATCAATTCTACTCAGCAAACATTTATTGAGTACTAACCATATGCTAGGCATTGTGTTAGAATCCAACAAATATGAATAATATGTCATTTTTCTCTTCAAGGTGTTTACAATGTAGTTGGAAAAAATACATGCATTATACTTCAAAAAACAAAATGCAAATAACATTAATTAATACAGCTCTTCTTATAGTTCACCAATGGCCAAATTTGGGAACAGGGTTGTATATGTCTATCATCGTCACAGAGGTCTGAAAGTGAATAAACATACTTAATTCACTGAAAAACAGACAATAATCAAAATTTTAGGAATCAAAGTGAGGTTTTTTATTATATTGAGTTACAGCATGAGATTGAGGAAGGCCCCAAACAGTGGTCCCATCATTCCTATCTTACAAGATTTCAGCGGCAGCTGTATACACGAGAATGACAAATCAGAAGTCCGATTGCCACATTATTATAATTATTCAACTGTCCGTAACTCCCAAATAAACCCTATAATAAACGTGGGTTGGAAGGCTTAACTTAGAGGGAAAAAGATGCCCTTCTGTGGCCATAAGTTTAAGTTCTCATTTCACCTCTAGCAAGCTGCTGAGCCCAAATCAATGAGAAATCCAGCGTATGAAAGCAATCATGTGAGATCAGGATCACTCATCATCCCCCAAAGGGGCAGACCAACCCTGTTGCCTCCTTTTACAATGTGAGAGACTAAGAGAGAAGAGAGTGGAGCCAGCATGTCAACTTACCATATGGAAGCAAGGAGCAAGAATGACAGTGCTTCATCTATATGCATCACTTTGTGACAGATTTAAGCCCCCAATACAAAATGGGCCTAATCTGTGTTTTGAAATCTGGCCAAAGTAGCCATTCCTGGGTGTGGTGGATGAGCAGAAGCAATGTGAGGGGAGTTGGAAATGGTTCTGTAGGGAAGAGAGAACTTTCCTCAAATTCAGATTCTGTTATCTTCCATGTTCTAGAAAGTGTTGCTGGGAAGAATTTCAACATCCCTATGTGTATTTAAAAAAAAAAAGAAAGAAAATTCCATCATGATAGAGTGACAATATAAAATGAGTCCAAAGAAACATCTGGATATGCTGAACTCCATCCAAACAGCAACTCTCCTTTGAGAAGGTAAAGGGAACACAATGAGGTGGGGAGAGGGAGTGATGTGGGTGCTTCCAGTCCACCATGTGAAATACATGACTTAAGGTGAATCTCTGCTCTTTATCTTACAACAGATACAGAAGACTACTTTTAACTACTACAAGTTAATAGGTATTTAACTACTAGCAAAAGTTAATAGGCATTGCTAATTCAGGAGAAATGTATAAGTCTATCCAAAATCCAATATGCAGTGTGTCAACATATTCTGAAAGAAGCCTGGTAATCAAATGAATATTGTTAGAATACATAAGTCTTGCTCAAGCAGTAACTAATATGATTTGCTTTCTAAGCCATCCCATCAATATATGACACTTCACATAACTTAGAAACAATTTCTTGTGGTTTAATTTTGCTTTGTTACTTTCCAGAAATATTTTTTACATTTCCTTTTGAATAGCATTATATTCCAAATATTTCCATGTTTATACACCCGCTGTTGCCTCTGGGCCATAATATAGGTAATAATAAAAATAGTTTCAAAGAGCAGTAGAACATTTTCCTTCTAAAGTTCAAACAATTCACCAACGCCCCCCCCCTTTCTGAATACTTAACAAGAATACAATATTCCCCCCTTATCTGCAGTTTTGTTTTCTGAGGTTTCAGTTACCTACTTTTGACCAAGGTCCAAAAATATTGAATGTATTAAATGGAAAATTCTAGAAAGAAAAGGTTCATAAGTTTTTAATTGCATGCTCTTCAGAGCAGCATGATGAAATCTGCCAATTGTTCCTCTTTGTCTCACTTGGGATGTGAATCATCCCTTTGTCCAGCAGATCCATGCTGCAGAAGCTCCCTGCTCGTGAGTCACTTCAGAGCCCTCTCTGTTATCAGATCGACTGTCCAATTATCTCAGTGCTTGTGTTTAAAGTCAATAGTAGCCTAATGCAACACCAAAATGCCTATGTCACTCACCTCACTTCATCTCATCATGTAGGTAATTTGTCATCTCATGTCATCACAAGAAGAAGGATGAGTTCAATACAATAAGATATTTTGAGAGAGAGAACACATTCGCATAAACTTTATTACAGCCAGGTGCAGTGGTGTGTGCCTGTAGTCCCAGCTACTCAGGAGGCTGAGGTGGGAGGATTGCTTGAGGCCAGGAGTTGGAGTACCACCTGGGCAACACAGTGAGGACTTGTCTCTTAAAAAAACACAAATTATTACAGTATAAGAGAAAACATAGTGTATATAGGGTTTGGTACTATCTGTGGTATCAGGCATCCACAGGGGGTATAGGAATGTATCCCCCATGAATAAGGGGGGGACTAATATACTCTATTTTGCTTGTAAGAATTTGATGTAGATATTTGTTATCCTACCACCTGCTACCTCATCCTTTCCATCCACCATCATGCGAATTTAAAGAAATCACTGCCAAAATTTTCATTACCTTATAGTTCCCTAAGACAAGGCTTCAGATCTGGCCAGACCACATCTCAGTATGGTTAGACCCTGTGTGTTGACTAAGTGAAACATTGGGGAAAGGGTCATCGCTGTGCCACCTCTGCAGTGGAACAGAAAAGAGTGAGTGGTCTGTGAGCCTGAGAGAGAGCCAAAGGTGAGAACAGGACGCAAGCTTGTTGCTCACCTGACCCTGAGAGTGACAGAATGGCATCCCCCTTACCTCAGGAATTTATCCCAGGAAGGACATTATGATAAGTCTTTTTAAGTTTTTCCAATGCATTAAACTATTTCCTCCCTACCCTGCACTCTAAACCTCTAAGGTCCTGTCGTGGTCAGACACTTCCAGGAAACTGGGGTGACTGATCGCCTGTCTCCGAAACTGGGAGGTGGAGGTGCAGCATTCAGCTTCAACATGGAGCCCCTTTCCATGCCCCAGAGCTTTGCTCACTTATCAATATCCTCAATAGCACCTCCCTTAATGTTTCTTATTGCTTAATGAAAAAACAGATTGCTCTGCCTAACATCTGATAGTTGTTAATATCCTAATAACATTAATGTATGCAATATTGAGCTGAATTGTAAGGCTGACAAGAGCCTACATGTGTAGAAATGTAATTACAGTGGAAGTTTAATGATAAATCACCACAGTTTCTCTCTGCCTTAATAAACTGTCAGGTACTACCGAATAAAGCAGAAGCAATTAAAGGAAGCAACAGGATCCTAAGCTGAGGGACAGGAGTAACGGAAGAAATGGAAATTCCACATCCCCAAAGAGTAGAGTGCTGAACTGCTGCACACTGGTCGGAAGGACCAGCACCTCCTCGTTCGTCCACATAGAATAGGGCATTTTGATTTCTCAAAGGAAATTACAGTATTTGCAACTATGATAAAGTACCTCAAGACATCCAAACAGCTCATTAAATTCCATCTATTATTTCCATGTTTTCCCTCGGTATCTATTTAAGGAGGTTATTTACAAAATACCAGCTTCTTATTTAGTTTAATTCAAAGGCAGGAGATCTTATTTCGTGGAACTTTCAGCTATGACTATTAGAACAGATGGACAAGGATACAAAGGGTGCAACGGATCCAGGACAGTGCACAGTTTAGGGTAGGGTATATGCTCTCCCCTAAGGAATAGCAGAGAGTAGCAGATGGAGTTCATATCCCGGCTCTGCAACTTAACTGCTAGGGGGCTTCAGACGAGTTACTTAAACCTCTTTGATATTCCATTTCCTGATTTGTAAAATGAGGATATCAGTTAATAATATCTGTGTCATGAGGTTGTTATGAGAAACAAATCAAATAGTGTATTAAATCCTTGGATTAGCACAATTCCTGCCACCTATTATGTACTCAGTTCATGTTATTACTACTATAGTTGATTATTATAGCATCACTGCCATGCATGTCTGTATTTACCCCACTCTGTACCCTCAGCACATTCAGTAGACCTGTTCTTTGCAGCCAGACTAAGTGGTGGAATCATATAGCATCTAGACAGACAGAATCACTATAATTATGTATGATCTAACCCTAATATAGGACACATGAGGAAACTAAATTGATCTGAATGTGTATATTTAATCACAAATCAGTCAAATACAAGCTAAGCACCAGGCTTTGAAATAGGCACTCAGGATACAAACATGAATAGAATAGCATTCCTGTTCACCAGGAGTCACCATTTTATAGAGGAAACAGGCAAGTATTATATCAACTAGTGAGAAATATACCAACAAAGGCAAGTTCCTATTCCTATTCAAACACCCAAGAGGAAGATCTTATCTCTGGCTGGGGCAGTCCAGAAGGTGCTCTAGAGAAGGTGACTTTGCCCTGTGGTCAAAGTCCATGTGAGGAGAGAGAGTCTAAGAAGGAAATCAGAGAAGAATGTAGACAAATACACTAATAAAATTGTGTGTGAATATCATTAGCCATTAATAAAATGCAAATTAAGACCCCCATCAGACACCACTACATAACTATTGAAATGGTTCACATAAAGAATAAAGAAATAAAAAATGAACAACTAAAGTTCCAAGTACTGGCAAGGATATTGAGTAACTAGATTTTCCATACATTGCCAGTGGGAATGCAAAATGGTATAGCTAATTTGACAAATAATTTATTAATTTCTTACAAACATCTACTTAACAAAACAATCCCACTCCTAGGTATTTTCTTCAGTAAAATAAAAAGTATGCTTACACAAAAACCTTTTCATCAACTTCTATAGCAGATTTATTCATAATCTCCAAAAACTGAAAAACACCCAAATATCCCTCTGTGGGTGAACAGATAAACAATCTGTGATACATCTTCACAGTGGAACACTATCCAGCAATAAAAAGGAATCAACTATTGATACACACGATAAGGTGAACGAATATAAAATGCATTATGTTAAGTGGAGGAAGATAGCCCCAATGCACTGATAATGTATGATTATATTTATATAGCATGTACTAGAAAACACAAAAGCGTAGGAGGAGAAAACAAATCAGTGGTTTTCATAGGGTAGGAGGAGACATTGACTCTAAGTGAGCACAAAGGAAATTTGAGGTATAATGGAACAGTCTGTATTTTGATTATGGTGGTGTTTATCAGCCTATATGTGTTTGTCAAAAATCCTAAAACTGCACTCTAAAAGGGATGGATTTTACCATTTATAAATTATAACATTTTTAAAGGCAAAAACAGACTATGTGCAAAGATCCAGAAATATAATAAAGTAAACTCAGGTTTTGCAGGCATGACTAGAGTATAGAGGGCATCGTGTAACTATTACTTAGCTGTCTGGCACACAATAGAAGTTCAATTAATGTACAGTAGTCCCCCCTTATCTGTGGTTTCACTTTCCAGGGTTTTAGTCACCTGTGGTCAATCATGGTCCAAAAACATTAAATGAAAAATTCTAGAAATAATCAATTCATGTTTTCAATTGGGCATGATGAAATCTCCACCTCGCTTGGGACAGGAATCATTGCTCTGTCCAGCATATCCACACTGCAGATGCTACCTGCCTGTTAGTCACTTAGTAGCCCCCTCGGTCATCAGATTGACTGTCACAGTGTCAACAGTGCTAGTGTTCAAGTCACCCTTATTTTATTTAATGATGACCCCAAAGTGCAAGAGTAGTGATGCTGGCAATTGGGATATGCCAAAGAGAAGCTGTAAAGTGCTTCTATTAAATGAAAAAGTGAAAGCTCTCAACTTAATAAGAAAAAAAAAAAACATAGCGTATATAGGGCTTGGTAGTATTTGTAGTTTCAGGCATTCACTGGGGGTCTAGGAACGTATCCCTTGAGGATTGAGGGGAGACTACTGTATGCAGCATACATGAATGGAGAGGAATCTCTGGAAATATTAATAGATAGGAACCAACTCCTACAAAATCATGGAACAATTGACAAAGCTGACAGTGCTTACGTTTGGCTCAGTGATCTAACAGATATCTTGGTCATTTATATTGTTCTGTAAGTGCTGTCTTAAGGAAGGGGAGAAAATTTATAAAGATAGGACGCTTTAAGGCAGTCTAATTGCCTACAGTGAGAATGGCCTCCCTTAAATTTGTGCAATGCACAGCTGCACAACCGCAGACAGCAGTCCTGGGGGTATGTCTGGGAAAACATTTCTTAATTTTCACTCCCTAGATATTTGGAGACACATTTTGAGAAATATGAATAATGATAGAAATGCAGAATAATCAAAATGCTGAAAATGAAGACTATATAATGCCACTGGTTTTATGGAATCAGGCCACCTTAGTCAAACTTTTTTTCAGGAATTTTCTCATATATATATATATATATAAATAATATATGTATATATTTATTCAGCTTATCATATATATATAATCCTCCAGAGTAGTTCATTAGACGATAAGGTAATAAAAATATATTTTCACAGAGTAAAATTTCATCTCAAACATGAGTCATACCAAGAAGTCAAGGCGGGGGGCAGTGGTTCACACCTGTAACCCTAAGCACTTTGAGAGGCCAAGGCAGGAGGATTGCTTGAGGCCAGGATTATGAGACCAGCCTGGGCAATAGCAAGACTCCCATCTCTACGAAAAGTAGAAAAATTAGCTGGGCATGGTGGCGTGCACCTGTAATTCCAGCTACTGGCGAGGCTGAGGTGGAAGGATTGCTTGAACCCAGGAATTGGAGGTTGCAGTGAGCTACGATGATGCCACTGCACTGTAGCCCCGGCAATAGAGTGAGACCCTTTCTCAAAAGCAAAAACAAAGAAAAGAAGTCAACAAAATAACAGCATGGGCAGGAAAACAGAACAGGTGGCAAGGATATGGCTTGCGTGCATATCCTGCTGCACGGAGCTACGCAGTAAAGCTGGAATCAGTGGAACACGTATAGAGAAGTAAAGAAAGTTCTTTCTTTTGAGTATTCAGAAAGATTTTCATCACATTTACCATTTTTAGAGCAATGAATGTTTTAAATGGCTTACTAACCCTTATTCTTTATTCACCCCAGAATTCCTGTAATGTAAGTAAATATTACTATCTTGGAAAAACAAATTTAGAAAGTGCAATCAAGCAGAAATTCTAATGCTAAACATTATATTAATAAGAACTTCAACTCTTTTGACCATTTCAACATAATGCCACTCCGTTGTGAAATGACGGGCATTCAACAACTAGTACTATATTTCTCTTCAGAACGGAAAACTTGGATCTTTTTTTTCATAAGAATACTTGTAGGTAAAGGGCCAGAGGCAATTAGAATAAAGGAACAGAGCCAAAAACAGGAAATTAGGTGTTAGGGAAACAAAGAACCAGTGGAGAAAAGTTTAGAAAAGTTACTCTGCGCTTCCTCTGAGAATCTACACATCAGGGCTTCATCACAACCGAGTCTTTTGAGATTCATCTGTCACTAGACAGTACTAAGCACACTATCTTTAAAGGAAATCTTTGTTCTAATTCCCTCCCGACAGGAAAAAGCTTCTGGGTTCACTCAACCCTATCTTTATCCTTTACAAAGGAAAACTATAGAGAGAATGGCTTTACTCCCAGGGGCTTCCCCAACTCTTCTTATTTAACTAGCTCCGTCTAACCGGAGGAGTGCTTAAGACTCCCCCCATTCACTTGCTACAGCTCTCACACAACAATAAAGCCTGCTGAGATGCTTTTATTTTCTTTCCTTTGGGGTTCCTCAAAAAGGGTGTCCCAGAGAAGAATGCTTTGTAACTAGGTCACCTAAGTGATTGATAAGGGGGCCGGAGCATTCCAAAGATAGAGTGGCTATTGCTTGTTTCCCTCAATCCCACAATGGTAGAGAATACCTGACCCAGATTCAAATCCTCAGAAGCTAAGACTTCCAACCCAATATTAAAACACGAAGAAACAGCAATATTTCTCACATGAAACTTCATCGCCGAGAGCCTCTAACACACATTATGCACGAAGATTGCAAATAGAAGCCCCTGCATCCAAGTAGGATAGCAGTCACCTTAATTTAGAAAAATGAGCATTGATTTAATTTTAAGGAGCTCTAGAAAAGTATGTTCACTCTCAAAATTCAATAATCCCTCTCAATTTTCTATAGTATTCTATAGTCGAATTCTCTAATACTTACCTCCGATCTTGTGTTTGTGCTCTGGATTGCAATTTCACATACATTGCCAAACTGCAGAAAGTTTCAGAAGGAATATATGCTAGACTTGGAATTAAAATTATCGCCTCCTATTCTAATGATTGTACCACTCTCATCTCCTGTGTATGGCAGGATGCTTGGGTGCAAGCAACAGCAGGTAACTCTGACTAATCCAAATCGAAAAGTATTTATTGAAAAGATAATAGGGCTCATAGAATCTACAGGAGGATGGAGAATCAGACTCAGGAAACAGACTGAAAGTCAGGGAATTTGCTAGAGATGAGAAGCAAAAAGCAAAACAAGTGCCTTTTAACAGAAATATCCAGCTGAGGTGTCACTTCTGCTGTCATAGACCACTGATGCTACTGGACACCACACCCTCACTGGACACCTTCAGAGCTATAAATGCATCTTAAATTAATCTCTCTCTCTCTCTCTCTCTCTCTCTCTCTATCTCTCTCTCTCTCTCTCTCTCTCCCCATCACTGGCTCCAGATTAAAATTCCCAGGCTGACATATGTATTAATAATTAGCCAAGCCTAGGTCATGTCCTACTGCCCACATTGGTAACTCTTCACAAAAACCCTTTCTACAAGTCACTGTTGCTACTGGAACATCTTTCTTTAAAAGATTTTCATGACAATAAGAAGCTGAAACTCCAAAGAGGGAGAAAAAACTCTTTCTTTATATAACTACATAACATGAAACGGTAACTGAAATATCAATAGACACACAGATGGTAGGAACAACAGAAAAATGAAAGCTGGCCATTAACGTGCCTCCTCTGTTCTTGGCATTCATTTCAGCAGAAGTTCACTCATGTTCGGTTGCACCACAAATTCCAGGACACGCACCAGAACCAACAAAGAGGTTCTTCTCTTCTGTGTGGTTGTTATTTCTTGATTACAGGGAAAGTCGGTGCCTAAGAACAGGTGGCTTCCTTCAATCAGCTGAGTTTCGGAGAGATGGGAGGGGAGGCAGGGCTTGCAAGATCTGTGCCTGGCTGGCAGTGGCTCCATCATTCCAAGATTTCTTGTTACTTTCTGGAAAGAAGGGAAAATTTCAGAAACTACAAAACCTCTCTTTAGCTTTGATTTGGCCCACAAAACACAACAGCTGTGAAAGTTGAATCTTGCAAGCAAAAAAAAAGAAAGAAAGAAAAAAGAAGGTCAAGACTGGTTATAATGTGGTTTTGCTAAAGTGTATTGTTTTCAGAAGAGGGAAAAACCACTATCTATGAATATGCAGCGAGTGAAAAATAAGAAAAACATGTGAGTTGTATTTTAAGCTAAAGAGATTGGGCCCACAATCCCAATTACATATAGGCTTCTCGGGAGAGAATGAATAATAACTACTCGTTTTTGAAATGTTCTAGGATACAGCTTAGCTTATATCTCCAAAAACATTCACTGCTTGCAGTTTCCTTAGCTCTCATGGCCTGAATAGTAGGGGAAGGGGGCTAACTATAAAACAGGTTAGTGAAACAAAATTATTTTTCAAAAATAAGTGACTGATTTTCATTGGATCCTACTGACTCTAAAGCGAAGTGAAAGATTTTTCTTTCCGGACTTAACTTCTTTCCTTTTATTTATTCCCTGCTGCAAAGAGATTTTCCCCAATTAATTCAAACATGTCTCTCTCTAGAGATTCAAACTGGATTTTTTTTTTCAAAAGCAGTGAATTAAGCGAGAGGAGTTTTATTCCCAAATAAGTTACTAGGTTTTTTATGATTCTGTTATCAATTAGCTGGAAGTGTCCACATCACTTTTGACAATGAATGGCAAAAGGGAGATCTATGTTAATTATTTGAGGGAGCAGTTCTCAGCCTTAGATTCATATTCAAATCACCTGAAGAGGTTAGACAAAATGGGTTTCTGGGCCTTATTCCAGATCTCCTAAATCAGAATCTCTAGACATGGAGCCTAGTCACTGGTATTTTGTTTTTTAACGTGCAGTTAAATCTAGGGGGAAACTGGGCTGAAAATTCCATCTTCCAAAGAGCTGCCACTTCTTTGTGGTTGAAGATCAAAATGTGTACAAAAAGATTTCCATCAGGACCCAAAGAAATAATTTGAGCTAAACTTTTCCTGACTCTCTCCTTTGGAGGAATAGACTCCACCAACTTAGCGTGTAAGCCCACATGGAATGTAACAACAAAAATCACGTTGCCAGGCTCCACATCTCTAGCTCTCTTTCTCCCTAATTAGTCCTTTTGACCCATAAATGGCCCCTTATACTGGCAACTTCAATATCTTAGACTCTCAGAGATCCTGGCTCTCACTGCATTGCTTTCTACAAATTGTATTATCCATCAGAGAATACAAGAATCCCAAGGCATATGCCCTTGCCAATTTCTGGAAACATTTTTAAAGTACAGTACTTTTGAGATTCTAAGGGTGAGTTCCCCACTGGTATTCACTTGATGGGCAGAGAAAACTCAGTTAAAAGGAGTACAGTGCAGGTTGACACTGAGCCCAGCTGGGGCCCAACTCCAACAGCACAGAGCAACAATTCTCCAATCCAACAGTCTGATTCAGTACATCTGAGGTGAAACCTAAAGATCGGCATTTTTTAATAGGAACCTCAGGATATTCTGCAACAGATGGCCTGCAGACCACCCAGAGAAATGTGGTCATAGACCGTTATAGGAAAATCTTTCAGAGAAACCAGGAGTGTTTAGGTGGAGAAAGCTAAACTGTCTTCAAATATGTAAAGGGCTTTCCTGTTTGGGAAATAAAATTAAATAAATTTTTTAAAGCCTTCTTCTTTAAGATCCAAAGAGGTAGAAAAGGGGAAACTGAGTTGAAAATGCAGAAAAAAAATGAATTTTGTCTCAATTTCAAGAAGAATTTCATAGCAATCGGACTGGACTGCCCTATAAAGCAGTATTTCTAAATTCAGCCTAGAATGATTGCCCCTTAGCATACACAGGATCAAAGAGATTTAAGCACGCAGTGCGTAGATGGTTCAGTTTGCTCTGTTCCTTAAAACAGATCAATTCGGAATAATGAAACTCACCATGGGTCTAAATCTTTATCTCCATAGCAAGATGAAAAATATACAACTGAACATTTATGCATAATATTTGACTGACTTAATCTCCTAAACTACGCCATTATAATTTTAATATCTTATACTAAAAAAATCCTGAAACTAGCTTTAGGATTAAGAAGTTTTAACCTAAACAGTTAATAAGGCTTCCAAAATACAATGTCGATCAAAAATCTAAGCCAGTCCCATATATATATAGATGGATACATAGAAAATTAGAGAGAAAGAAAGAGAGAGAGATTTATTTTTGGCTAAGATGGATAGAGCACACTCCACTTCATCATCTCTCTCACTGAATGCAGCCATAAAATGATGTACCTGTAAAGAATATGCTTGATGCAGCTATTTGAGGACTCTGAATTAAAAATAGAGGCAGTGGACTGAATCAGAAGAACAGAATTCAGTTCACCTATTATTTACTGCTCTGGAATTCCATTGCCTGAACTCATGGTGGCCTGAGAACTAGAGGGATCACTGGCACATAGAGAAATCCAGGAGAAGCCCTCTGGTTCTGGCTCAAGAAGTGCTAAAAGGATCGCCCAATGCTCGGAGAAAGTGTGGAAATCCATTTATTTTCCTTTGCTCTGTTCTCTAGTACCTCAGCCCCCACATAATCTTAGAGCTATGGTGTTACTGCCCCTGCCCACCTCTCCCTACCTACTCTCTCCTCTTATTCCTGATGTGGGTACAGTCAAGGAAAGTATGAGGCCAAGTAGGAATACTAGGTCTCAGATTTATAGCCAGAAGACAGAAAAACGGAGCCCAAAGGAACCAGAAAGTCCTGGAGAGATTCCAAAGAAGTAAGAGCTTGAGAAAGCAACTCCTTTTAGTGGTATATGAACTTCTGTGCTCACCTTGAGCTGCACGTGCATGGATCTAAGCCTCAACAGAATGTGTCGACTTCGAGAACTGAATAGACCACTGCCCAAGTCCCAGGCTGGCTGCAGGTGGGACACGTGGGACAGATTGGACTCATACTGCAAAGGATTTGAAAACAAAATTGACCAAAAAATTCTGGTAATAACTTGTGACCTGACCCAATTACATCGATTGCCACTATAGCAAAAATATAAACATTGTCTATAGGATTTTGGTAAGACCCAGAGACTCAACATAATACTTAAAATACCAACCATATAAGTTGAAGTTAATTGCATACAGAGAGCCTGAAAATTATCAACTTGCCTAGGATACAAGAATCAACAGTAGTCACCACTGAGATGGCATAGATGTTGGAATTATCCGACAGAAATCTTAAAGCAGTTATAAGACTTCTCCAATACAAAGGAGGACAGAAACATCCTTGAAACAAATGGAAAGCTTGAGAATCTCAGCCAAGAGATAGAAGACATAAAGAAGATCTAAATGGAAATTTTAGAACTGAAAAATACAGTAACTAAAATAAAAATCTTGTAAGATGGTAGAATAACAAAATGGAGTTGGCAGAGGAAAAAGTCAGTAAACTTAAAGATTGATGAGTAGATATTATACAATCTGTGCAACAGAGAGAAAAATACATAAAGAAAACAATTAAGCCAGGCATGGTGGAGCACACCTGTAGTCCCAGGTATCCTATCCTGGTGGCTGAGGACTGAGAATGGCTTGAAACCCAAGAGTTCAAGGCTGCAATGAGCTATGATGGTGCCACTGCACTCCAGTCTGGGCGACAGAGTGAGACTCCATCTCTTAAAAAAATTTTTTTAATTTTTAAAAAATAGAAGAAAAAGAAGAAAAGAAAACAATTACTAATGAACGGATCAACAGAGCAATCAGGAACCTGTAGGGCAATACCAAAAGGTCTAACATTTGTATCATTAGAGTGGCAAAAAGAGAGGAGAAAAGAGTATGGGGCTAAAAAAAATATTCGGAGGAATCATAACTGACAACTTCCCAAATTTGGAAAAAGACTGCTTAGAGAACATTCTGCCTGCAGACTGTGCCAAGCAGCCAGAGAATAAAGAGAGAAGACAAGTGGTGGGGATTAGCCCAGCCCTCTTGGAATTGCAGCTGTTGGAAACACAGAGAAAGCCTTCCTCTTTTTTTAGCATTAGTTTGTCTTGCACGGATGGGGAACCTGCAGCTTCAAGTCCACATGTGGCCCTCCAGATCCCCAAGTGTAGTCCCCCGACCAAATCCACACTTCACAGAACAATCCCTTTATTAAAAGGATTTCTTCTAGAAAATCTGGATTCAGTCAAAAGGCCACACTCAAGGATCCAGAAGGCCACACGTGGCCCCAAGGCCACAGGTTTCCCACCCCTGGTGGGGAAGCTGGCACAGAAAGAAAAGGGAAGAGGCCTGGACATCTCATTATTTCGAGGGGTGATAAATTCTCATTTGGGGCTCTTCAAGCCAGGCTTCTCCTGGAGATTTCTTTGTGTATGCCATAGCACTCACTCAGGTTTCTGGCTATGTTAAGTCCAAGACAAAGGATATTACAGGGAAGGAAGAAAAAAAAACAAAAATTCACTGCTTGCTTAGTGAGTTATGGAATTCTGATCTTTATCTCCTCCAATCTTCTTGTTCCTATTTATTTTACAGAGTCCACAAATAACTACTGCATACATTCTGCCCAAGTTTTACCATTGCTTTCAGCTGGAAAGATGAGAAGTGCTTACTCCATATACCCAGAACTGGAAACTCATTCTTCTAGAATGATTTCCAACCAAGCAATGTTAAGAAAAAAACATATTTTGGGGAAATTACTACATACTACAAAATGTTGCTTCTTGAATCTTCGACTGTTATCATAGATGAATGCTAAATAAGTCATGTTTGGTTTTCTGTTTATAGGTTATTCAAAGAAATCTTATTTCTTTAATTATATTCTTAGTCACTAGTTCCCATAAGACTGCCTATGTGTATTGAAAAGGATATTTTAATTTTGTCCAAGAGAATCATCATTTAGAAAGTTAATTTGTCCCTAAAGGTATAAACCTTTCAAATTTAGTCATGAATTTAGACTATCCATGCCACTGATTGCCAAAAAACAATGGAAAGGTGGCTATATATTAAAAAAAATGCATACAGTCTTACTGCAACATGTTATTCCATATATTCTTTATTATATTAATTCAGCAAATATTTATTTTCTGTTTACCAAGATCTAACTTTGACAGTGTGGTGGTGAATAAATCAGATAAGGTCCAGTGTTTACCCTATTATTTAAGATACTTGAATAACTATCATAGGCATGCTGATAAGCACAACTGTTCTGTATTGTTGTTTTGAATATATGTAGATGTTTTTCCTTAATCATTCTGCAAGTTGGCTTTGTCTCTGGTGATCTTTACACAAAGATGGAGCCTGGATAGGTATATATCTCAGGGGAAGTTTTGGGCATTGCAAACTTCATTTTCAAAGTGACATTAGACTTTAAACACAGCAGTGTGGTTTAGGCATGAATATCCCTGCTCATTAAACATAACATTCACCAAGAACTTCTTTCTAAGAAATATTTTGCAAATTTTCTAAATTTAGGCAAATATGCCAGCTTTACAAAAGGAGTAGAAACCACATGTTGAATCCAGTCTTCTTTTTAGTCTGATTTGTGCTCTTGTGGCTTAAGTTAATAATTATACCTTTTATTTTCTTAAAGCAACTTTTTAACTTTAAGAGATTAAATGGCTTGATTAACACAGATTAGCTTTTCCCAGGTGGATTACTGAATGTCACAATTAACATCTAATGTCTTGAAAATGAAGCTAAATTGTTAAAGAAAAATTAGTTTTGTTTATTCATTTATATATCATTTGGCTTGGTAAGAATAGAACGTTTGCTACACATTCATTAGTTCATGAACTTGGGCAATTTTGTTGTTATTTTGTACTTCAGCTCTTAGATAGAAGTCACCATATTTATAATTTGGACGCTAGACTTCCTTTCATTATTTCATTTTCCCTTCTCTTTCCTCCTTTATGACTCTTCCATTCCTTCCTTCCATATGCCCTTCTTCTGATCTACTTTAGCACCTCTTCTACTTTTAAGAAGCAATAATCACCTTCTCAAAATATTCTCACTTAGTACTGAGAGTGTGAACATGCCATCACTTCTGAAATAATATATTTGAATTTACAGGTGCAGTTTACAAATAATTTAGCTGAGACTAAGGCAATTCCATCATTGCTATCACATGGGTATGCATATGTGTGTCTATACGGGTCCAAGAATGTGAATAACCTTCACTCGATAAAAACACATTCAACTAATTAAAGCTGGTAGAAACTACAAAACTTTCACTGAATTCCAGAAATTATATAACCTCTCAGTTTGTTTTGAGGCATTTTTCTCTAACATTGGTTAAGTAGCTATCATTTTTAACATTTGCATTCCTCCCAAACTCCAAGGGAGGATAGTACTATTGTAATTATGCTACATTCTTCTGAGGTTCCATAATGAGCTATTATTTTGCTAATGGAATATTCAAGTAGTCTGTAGTAATTTATCAAATAGTCCCAAGTCCCATTTTCTCAGTGTGAATCTTTTTGTTCACAGGTAAATTGATGTGTGGGGGGTTATCAAGGCTTTTTTGTAATTCAAATTATCCGTTCCACCTCCCTTCACAAAAAAATACATGCCATCTTAGAAGAGTTTTTAGAAATGTTTAGAATTAAAATTGTACAGACTTTGAGCAAGTAGTAATTTCTGCATGTTAATTTGTTCTATGGTGTTTTTGCATTTTGATGCCTAATTTTGAAAATGTCCCTAAATTGAAGGGGGGGAGGGAAAAATGTAATTCAACTTTTTTTACACTACAGTATATTCTTTTGTCAGCTTGAACTGCTATCAGGAGAGCCCTATAGTAAATTAGAGATCCAGAAACGGGAAACCATCTAAAGCTGTCCTATTTTCCTTCACTTTAAAAGACAAGAATTTAAGCCTAATACAGTTGTTGTTCAAATGGACCCCGCTTTTTGGCACAAAACTATAATGTGGTGTGAATATACCGGTGACTATATAAGAGCAGACAACTACACAAACAGGTTGACGTTGGGATAATGGTTTTGAGCTACATAAATAAGACAAAATGAAAGCAAATTACCTATAAAATTAACAAAACAACTGACTGGAGGCTTCCAGTTCCTGAAAGAATGGTGGATTGGTTTGTACTACTGACTCAGTTTCCTCAAATCAACCTTAAAGTTTACCTTGTAATATTGTCACTACAGAAAAACATCCTTAAAAAGGCCAAGGCAAGTCCCTGAGATCAAAAACTGCCTGGAATTGCAGCATGTAGAAAGGATTGGGATTGGCCTCCTCCTACAAAAGTGCTCCCAAACACGGCCTTAACAAGAGTAAATGGGGAAAAACCTTATAAATTGTGCATTTGCCTTTCCCTTACATTGTCCTTGGACAATCATCTCCTTCCCATTTACCCAAAAATCTGCTACAGCAGCTTAGACCCCTAGTGTGCTGCTGTTGCTGCCCAACCAGGTTCACTCGCCTGCTGCCCAAGAGGAAGCCAATACAGGAGACAACAGGGTTTATGGCAGAGAAAGAGTTTATTCCACATAGCGCTAAGTGGGGAGACAGGAGAAATTTCTCAAATCCACCTCTCTGAGGCTTTGGGAGACAGGGTTTTTAAAGGCAGTTTGGCGTAGGCAATTGAATCTGCTAATTGGCAGAACCATAGGGTTATAGAGATTGTCTTCTTTGCCGATCAGGTTCTTGGGTGGAGGTCACAAGACCAGTTGAATCAGTTCTTCAGTATAGGCTGCTGGTCTGGGCGGTCAGCTGTTCCACTGGAATGTGAGGCCTGGAAGATATCTCAGAAACTACCCGTAGGTTTCAAAAAGGTGATATTATCTGTGGAGAAAGCTAAGAATCTTTATGACCACCAGCTACGTGGATCCAGAGTGGCAATTACAGAGTAGTAAATGGGGGAATAGTGGCTAATTATTATCATTATTTTTAGCCAGGCCTGTGCTTTATTTTTAACTAGGCCCTTGCCACAGTTCTCACCTTGCACCTCTCTTTATTAATTTGTAAGGGCGGTTTGAGTGTTTCTAAGGTAACACTGGGGTAGCCAGAAGGCCCTGCCTGGGAGATGGATCCTTGAAACCAAGTGGAGACTGACCAGCTGCCCTTCCACCTCCTCCCTCTTCAAATTCCCATTCATTGATGGATATCAACCTAGGGAAACTGCCTCCTCCCTGCTGTATTACCATTATCAGTGAGACGTGAATCACTGACCAGATGGAACTCGTGGGGGAGTGACAGTTAACAGCCTGGAATCCACAGAGGTTCTGTGGGACCTGGGACTCTCTGACTCTGCCCAGGAGCTTATCCTTGCCTCTATTTTTAAACTCACCAAAATTCACGTAGACTGCAGCCTGTCCTTTGGCCCTTACCCAAAACACATTTCCAGAAATCCAGATCATCCTTTCTATACAGAGATCCTGCTGAAACAGGGTAGCTGATACTTCAGGGAGCATGAACTCACTCACCAAAAGAACTAGATGCTAAAGCCTAAAATTATCTGAAAGAAAAAGCACAAACTGGACAATACATACTATCTTAATAGAAATACTAGAACTGACAGATTAAGAATTATAAGTAGAATGGTAAATATAGTTATGAAGATATTAGAAAATATTAACCACATAAAAGAAGAACAATGAATGCCAGAAAATTCCACATGAGAATATTATATATAAAAATTTAGGTATA
>NW_012137303.1:4916798-4919840 GCF_000956105.1 Propithecus coquereli
GAGCAAGGCTGTGTTCCAATAAAACTTTATTTACAAAACAGGTGATGGGCAGTATTTGACTCACACTGCAAATTGCAAACTTTTCTTATAGAGGACTGACTTTACTCCTAGATTAGGTAGAGAAAACAACTGCTAACATATCATTTCTGTTTTCCTAATATATTAATAACTTCATCTCAAATTTTATTTTAAAAATTTTTTTAAAAGTAAGGTCTCCTATAAATGCAACATAATTTTTTGTGAGGTATCCTATAAATGCAATATGTTCTTATTAACCTAATTTGAGACTCTGCATTTTAACTTTGTTAATGTTTCCTGGTCTTCTATGGGTCATTTGCTTCTGTATCATTTGCTTTATCTCTCTTTCTCGTTATGGACAATGTCTCCTTTAGTGAGAAATATATATTAAAGACTACAATGGCAAAGTTGAGGGCTTATCACACATCAAATGACTCACAAACCCTAAAATATTTACTATCAGGTCTTTTACAGAGAAAGTTTTAGCAACTTTCTTTCCTTAGGAGGAAAGAAAAAGAGAGTAAAGCAAAAATAATATATGAAAAGAACCAGAATGACATAAATGATAAAATTTGTAGACAGGGACATGACAACAGCTATTATATCTGTAGTCCATATATTCAAAAAGCTAGAGAAAAGATTGAGCACGTTAAGTAGAGACACGAGAAATATAAATTGAACTTGTACCAATAAAAACTACAATATCTGAGATAAAATATCCACTGGGTGAGATTGATGGCTGGTTAAACATTGCAGAAGAAAAGATTAGTGAAACTGAAAACATAGCAATAGAAATCATCTAAAATAAAAGAGATAAAAGATAAAGGTATGGGTCAGCCACAGTGGCTCACGCCTGTAATCCTAGCACTTTGGGAGGCCAACGCAGGAGGATCTCCTGAGGCCAGGAGTTCAAAACCAGCCTGAGCAACATAGCAAGATGCCATCTCTACAGAAAATTAAAAAATTAGTCAGGCATGGTGTCATGCACCTGTAGTCCCAGATACTCAGGAGGCTGAGGCAGGGGGATCACTTGTGTCCAGGCATTGTATATTACAGTGCTCTATGACAACACCACTGCACTCTAGCCCAGGCAGCAAAACAAGACTCTGTCTCAAAAAAAAGATAAGAGTTAAAAAAAATTGATATATATGATCGGAGTCCCTGAAAGACAGGAAATCAGGGTATAGACAGAATATTCAAAGAATTAATGGGCAGGTTTTTTTTCCAATTTGCTGAAAACTACAGATCTCCTAATTCAAGGAATTCAACAAACCTCAAGAGCAAGTGACAGGAAACAACAACCACAACAACTTTACCAAGTCAGATCCCAATCAAATTGCTTAAAGTCAGTGATAAAAAGAAAATCTTAATAGCAGCCAGACTGGGGCTGGTGGTGGCATACACATTACATATAAAATAACAAAGATAAGTAACATAGTAGATTTTTAATTGTAAATAATGAAAACTAGAAGTATGAAAAGAGAAAAATATCACCCTAAAATTATCTACCTATTGACAACATCTTTCAAAAACAAGGATTAAATATTTTCAAACATAAAAACCTGTAAGCAATGAAGAATATTGGGAATGGTAAAGACGTAGGTACATATAAAGCTCCCTTTAAAAATTATTTAAGTCTCTTTCAAAGATAATCTGCTCTTTAAAGAAAAATCAATAAAATGTGTAGTATGGCTTATAACAGACGTCAAAGCAAAATACTTAGTTACAAAGCATTAAGGCTGGGAGAGAAGAAATGGAAATATATAGTTTTACATTTCTTATAGCACACATGAACTTGTATATCACTTGAAGACAGATTGCAATAACTTAAAGATATTAAGTACTTTAAACCTCAAAGTAAGCACTAAATATTAATTACACAATGAAGAATTACAGCTAATTGCTCAAAAAAAGAAATAGTATGGAATCATAAAAAATAACCCCAAAGAAGGCAGAAAAGAAAAAATGGAACAAAGAAAGATGAGACAAATGAAAAACAAATTGCAAAACAACAGATTTACACTTAACCATGTCACTAATATAATGAATATTAGTGTTAATATAAATGAAATATAGTTAAAAGGCAAGGATTATGATTAGATTTTTAATAGTGAGATATAACTATATGCTACCAAGAAGAAATCCATTAAATAAA
Source organism: Propithecus coquereli (assembly GCF_000956105.1). NCBI lineage: Eukaryota > Metazoa > Chordata > Mammalia > Primates > Indriidae > Propithecus > Propithecus coquereli. Next base: position 4,918,972 of record NW_012137303.1, read on the forward strand.
TATTAAGAAAAAGTAAAAGGATAGGAAAATATGTATCATGTTAACACTAATCGAAAGAAAGCTAGGATGACTCTATTAATATCACACAAATATTTGGAAAATAAATGTTTAGGGTCATTATGTTCTTTGGATGAGGTGACCCCTTTATCATTTTAAGATGAACCTTTTCATTCTGGGAACCCTTATTTGCTCCAATGTCTATTTTGTGTAATATTAATGCAAGTAATGCATAATGCATACATTAGAATTATTTCCTACAAAGAGAATTAGAAAGGGAGGATGCTATAAAGATTAAAGAAAAACAGTTTTAAAAATTCAAAATTATGAAACTAAGCAATGTAAACAAAAAATTACAGACATTATAACCTTTATATGATTTGTAGTATTTCACTATAACAAATAGGAGACATAAAAATTATGACTTTTGCTGACATGTTCAAGTACCAGCGCAAATAATTCCTAGTTGCAGAATAATCTTTTTAATCAATTCAATATAACTTGTATTGGAAACAATTTGGTTTTGGCATCATCATTTATCAAAGGATGTTAATGCAGTAATTTCAGATTTATTGAATTGGGTGACTCATAGCTCTAATGCTATGCCACTGTGTACAGGGAAAGTGATGAGCCATAGGATGATGACATTATGCATATTCTGAAGTTGAAGGGCAGCAAGCTTTCTTCATAAAGGGCCAGAAAGTCAATCTTTTTAGTACTGTGAGCCATATGTTTTCTGTTTCAAATAGTCAACTCTACCACAGACTATACATAAATGAGCAAGGCTGTGTTCCAATAAAACTTTATTTACAAAACAGGTGATGGGCAGTATTTGACTCACACTGCAAATTGCAAACTTTTCTTATAGAGGA
>NW_012137303.1:4920656-4932707 GCF_000956105.1 Propithecus coquereli
GGGGTCTTGCTCTTGCTCAGGCTGGTCTCGAACTCCTGAGCTCAAACAATCCGCCCAACTCAGCCTCCCAGAGTACTAGGATTACAGGCGTGAGCCACTGCTCCCAGCCCGCTTCCTCATTTTGAATTGTTTATTGTGATTCATTGATTTGTTGGCTGTAGTGTACATTTGTGTTTTTTATTTTTAGTTAAGGATAGACATATAGAGAAAATGTATACTGAGCTTTAAATATTGGCAAATATATTTTCCTTTTACACATGGAGAAAAACTTGGCCAGAAATGGAACTCTTTCATTCATGTTACAGCCTTTTTCTATGTAAACTGTTGATCAGAGGTTGCTTAGGGACCATACTGCCTGATAATGTGTTTTGCTTGGCCTGTAGAGTACTAACAGAAAATATGAATTTGTTGATGACTTTTTAAAAATATGAAGATTTCACATAAAAAATCTAGATTTCTAGCTTTGCTCAAAGAGTAGAACAGTTGGCAACACTGAAATCGCATTCTCACATAGCAATTTAGAGCTAGAATTGAGTGGCAACTTCTGCCTTTAATCTAGACCTGCAATCTCCAATTCACCATAGTACCTACTTGCCCCACTTTGTTTTTTTGCATTGCCTACTTGACTTCTGATGGCAAATGAGATTGTGAGGCCTGATGTTGCCCAATTGGTTTCTAGGATTTTGTGAATTCAAAAAAGTTGTGATACAACTTGGCTTTTGTCGTTTGATTTGCTGTGACTTTTTAAAATTGTTGCTAATATTTTGCCTGGATGGAATCAAGGGGCTTTCTTTGAAAGTTGAAATCACAAATAATATGAAAAAGAAAACAACATTTTATGAACCTATGTCTAATTAGTTTTCTCCATTAATTTGATGGGTACACAATTTTTTTCTGAAGGTCAAAGTATTTAGTATAGGAAGTTTGGCTTCTATCATAATTTGTTTATGACTTTAATTTCCCATTACACCACCAGATATGTTGAAGATTTTTCTCTTCTCTCCATATCTATCATCTTTTCTCACATTATTTCCATTTTCTCATTTATGTCTTCTGTGTTCTAAGAGAATCATTTAAATTTTTATTCATAGCTTAATTTTCTGTACTGTTGATACAGCTCTTCATTATTTAAAATATTGACTTTAAATCTGTGATTACATTTTAAGTTTTGAATATATTAATAATAATTAATATTTATTGTGCACTTAACAATGTGCCAAACACCATTTAATGACTTTGAATGCATTATGCGCAATGGAAAAAATTCATTTGAGAAAAGAATTTTTTCCATTGTGTACTATTATTATGCCTTCTAAGGTGAAGATAATAAGGCTTTCAGAGATTTAGTAATCTTTCCAAAATAAAAGACTTAGAAAGTAGTGGAATCAGGATATGTAACCAGGCATTTTTCAATCCAAAGTCCATGATATTATCCACTGAGATACACAGCAAACTTTCTTTATCTCTGATTTACTTAGCTTGTCTCTCATCCAACTTATTCTTCTTCTCTTTTTTTCACAATGGTTATTATATTTCTTTTAAAACATTTTTAATTACAGAAAAATACATATAACAAAATTTACCATATTAACTACTTTTAAGTGTACAGTTCAGTAGTACACATTGCTGTGTGACCAATCTCCAGAACTCTTGTTATCATGCAAAACTGAAACCGTACCAATTAAACAATGACTCCCCACTGCTTCCTCCTCTCAGCCCCTAGAAAACATCATTCTACTTTCTGTCCCTCCAATTCATTCTTCATGTCAGTTATTTTAATAAACTCACCATTATTTGCTTGTTGTGTGGAAACCTCTTTTGCCTAAAAGTTTTTAGAGTATAAAATAAATACAGTAATTTACAAGCTTTTTTATTCAAAATGTTTTGAATATATGTCTTTTCCTTCTCCAGTGCTATAGCATCTGTGTTTTGTGTTGTAGAATTACTTCATATGATACTTATTTGTTTTGAAAACAGATCCCTCCATCCTTAAAAGGAATGCATTATCTTGTTTTGGTGTTAATCAGTTTTATCTGAATCCCGTTAGAATCACCCTTTCAGAGATGTTAAGATATAGGAGGTACCGATGATTACAAACTCAGTCAACTTTCTGGCACTGAGATGTTTTTAATTTAGTATATGCTGGCTTGAGGAACAATCTCATGGTCTTATGACCTGATTATCTTATCTTAAGGGAAGAGTTATCTTGTCTAGTCTAAAGTGGTCTGTAATTCTTGCATTGCAAAAAACCTCCAGTAGTGAAGAAAATATTCCAACATCTGGGTCTAAAATATTATGCACATCCATTTTGGCCTCATTAGTATTTCGTTCCTCAGGAATATTGGGCTGAGAGATGCATTCAAGACCAAAGTGGGGCCAGAGGGTGTATTCAGATTCCATAGAGTGGAGCTTTCACAAAACAGAAAGGTGGACTTGTGCCTCCAGGAGTCTGTGTAGGTGGAAATCCCCTACCTCATTAACCCATGTGGCTTTACCATTGGGCCTCCAGGCTAAGTTTTCCTTATTTGACTATCCAACTTTTGCATGACACATTTTTGACCCACATTTCTAGTTTCCACTGTTGTGGAATCTGTGACTCTTTTCCTGTTTTCGTGAGCATTGTAATGGGAAAGTTGCAGAGAGAGAATCAGGCACTGCTGATTGTCAACAACATAGTGCAGCCAGAATATCCTCTTTCACATTTAAAAGAGATGAAGCTGGTAATGGCTTTTCCCCTTACGCGCCAGTCTGATCTAAAACCCAGTGTGTGCCACCAGGCCTTTTTAAACTGCGTGCAAGGACAAAGTGCCTCTTGACCATTACTGCAGCTGGTCTTTGAAGAGACAATTCCTGTTTCCTGCTACTGTCTTTTCCATTGTCTTTTCTCAGACGTGTTGTGGCAGGAAAACGTATATAAAAATTGCACAAATTACCTACATTATATTAAGATGCTGTTTGCAAGGATTTCTTTCTCAAAAATACTCATTTTTTTCCAGCATCATTTAGACCAAGTTTATTCTAATATAATTTCAAATTATCAAATTTCTTTTATGGTCAAGTTTGAATGACTTTCAACCTTCCAAATTCTATTTCACGTCCATAATACATGTTAGTTTAATGAATGGCCTTTGTGGAAAATAACAATAGCTAAATTACAAAATCTGTCAAAAATCCATTCTACCATGGTCTAGTTTTTTATTACTTGATATAGGGAGGGAAGAATAAGCAGGAATAGAAAAGAACAGAGTGTGAGATTTAGACAAAAATTGTGGGCTAAAGCTTGGAATTAAAATCTAAACTACAGCTTAGTTTAAGAAAACAAACAAAAACAACCTGAACCTAGAATGGGATTGTGTGTGTGCATGTGCGTGTGCGTGTGCGTGTGTGTGTGTGTGTGTGTGTGAGCTCATTGGCCAGGACTGCAGTATTTCTTATGGAAAGAATGGGTGACTTGTTAGCATGATTTCATCTGTCGTCCAGGAGCAGGAGGTTGTTTGTGTGTAGAGGATATTCACAATAATAATTCTAAAGAGAGGAAGTATTTTGGAATGTCTAGAGTCAGCAGCTTAGAGTCTATTTCTGGACCCATCAGTTTTTTGTTAGGAGGCTTTAGACAGGTCATATTTTCTTAGAACCACTGTTTCTATATCTGCTTGATTGGCATACTAATAGTTTCCATTTTATTACTTCATGGATACTTTGTGAGTTTTAATAACTTTAGGTAAAGGAGCCTGCAAAGATGCTTTAAAGTCTTTGGAGAAACTCCAGAACAAAGGAGGAAGTGTTACTTCTCTGAAGAAAATGTAATATCTTTTTCACAGCAAATGTTGTGTGGTCTTTTTCTCTTTTAATGGAGAGGCTCAACATTGCCAAGTATATTCTATAAACTTTCTCTCCAAAATTGCCACTTTGCAGCTTCTCACCAGGAGCTGTATGAGTTTCACATGACCTCATGATTAGTTACGTTTCATGACACATTTTCTTACTATTTTTCAAAGGGGAAAAATCACAGTGAATTTAGAAGTTACTAGGTGACAGAAATTTGGGAACCAGTTCTGGAGCAACAATCGTACTTCATATTGAAAATGTAGTTGTGCGGACAAGTCCATTTCTCCTGGAGGGAGGCCCTGTGCGAGTAAATATGTAGAAGCAGGACATAACTTTGTTTATCTGATTCAGATTAAAGAGGAAGCACATAGGTGTTTGAGATTTAGTTCTAGGGAAAATGACTAAGCAAATGGGTTTGCAAGAATCTAGACATCAAGAAGGTCCATTTGTCTCTGCCAATTAATAAGAAAAATTTAAATTTGCAACACACTCTATAGTTTAAAATAGTGCATTCGTATATGTAATTTCACAAAAACTATGAGGTAGACAAAGAAATGGTATTGTTTCAAGATAGGAAAACTAAAAATTGGAGTTCCTAATTGTTTCATCCAAGGTTGCACAAGTACAGAGCTTGTAGTTTAACCCCAATATTTTGATTTTCCACCTGGCAATGTATTACGGTATACCCTTGATTCTACGCTGTGACGGGAGGGGAAACTCACACATTTCATGTTCCCATTGGCCTTTCGGCAAACTCTCACATGCAACGTCCTGCCAGTTGAGAATCACTGACAGCACGTCATCGTTACTGAGGTTTCCCTAAGATGTGTTAAGACAAAAAATCAGCTTGCTTTTTATTTGGGTGTTTTTATTGTTTTTTTTATGTAAATGATAACACTGTATCATGAACATAAAATACTTACCTTCTTTTTCTCAAGCAAGGATTTTTTAGTATGCCCAGATACTTGTGACCATGTTTATACTTTCTCAGAAGTGAAGTTAGGCTACTGTTTTAATGCCCTGATAATAGCACTAGTCACCTCCATTGCCTCATTGCCTCTATCTAAAACCAAAATTCCCCAGGCCTAATTTCCTTCACCGCTAGTGCCCTAGTTTTTTGTTTTTTTTTTTTTAACTAACATACATTCTAACTGAAAACACATGACACTGGAGAGATTAAAACCCCTCCAATACATAACCAAAGATGCATTTCCTAACTTGACTTTTCTCTGAACTATATTCCAATGAAATTTTCATGTAGTTGCAGATGTTGAACTTCACATTAGCATCTATGTTTTGGCATAAACTTGGAGAGAGAAATAAAACGGGCTCCTTTTCTTGTGAAAACTTCAAATCAGCCCTCAGAGAAAGAAACGGGGGAATTGTTTCAAGAAAGACATACCTTAATTTTGTTGCAAATCCTTTTCTGCCTTCCAGCTTTCAATATTAATATGTCACACTAAATTATTTCATTAAGTACTTCATCTCCTTTGTAACCCACTTGTCTTTGAGGACAAACTTCAGATCTGCCATGTACATGTCTGCAATATTTCCACTCAAAGGACACCTGCTGACTCTTAACTGGAAAGCTGTGTGCATTCTTTTCCTCTCCCCTTCATAAATATATATTGCAATTGCCACCGTTATTAAAAAAAATTATCCTTTGGTCCTTAGTGATCTCCCAGGCTCTACTCTCCCTTCACTCTTAAGCTGACCTTGCTCCCTCAGAAAGACAAGAAGACAACCTTAAGTGACAACGAGACAAATTTCATTTTGTTGGGAGCTGCCTTTTCAATTATTTGTTTCTTCTCGATTTCTCCTTGCTGACCTGGTCCAAGCTGTTACTTTGACAGGGGTCTCTAACCTCCAAATTAAAATATGCAAATTGTTATGCTTCCTGCACTAGGGCTGGTATGGTCTATGCATTGTAATTGCAAAAGATTGTTCTGTTCCATTTTACACTAGAAGAATATAGTTACCTACTTCTGCCATTTCCTATTATGAGAAAAGTAATACCCTGCAGACTGATACATTATAAGCAATACATATATGCCTCAGTATATTTCTATTTTGAAAATGAAAGATTATTATTTTTGTGACTCACATTCTGCCACAAGGAAAATATGTCCAGAATATATTCAAATATTTTCAAAGTCTTGTGTTTATATTTTAGATGTTTCAAAACTGAGACCTACTCTAGTTTAATCTGAAACATAACTATACTCTTAAGTACTTATTTTCTATTGAATAGACTTAAAATACAGAATACTAACTAGTCGTTGCATTTTTTTTTTCTATCTCTTCTCTAGTAAATTCTTGGAAGTGGAATGTTTTCCCCAGTCACCTGATCAATCAGAACTGTTCCAGGCTGATACACTATCATTTTCAAGATCATACTACATACTGTTTACCTGTGTGTGCAGATATAATATTTTCCCATTTTTTAGAAAGTTATCTTTCTCAACCCCGTAAGAAAATTGACTTTATAAATACTGCTGTGATGATAAATAAACTGAAATGTGCAATATTTAGAAATTGCTTAAAGCTTACCTCTGTGATGGTGTCATACTTGCCATAGTTCTTACAAATTCCTGAGTGAACATGAATTGTCTTCTCAACATCCTAATTCCTCCTATATTATTTCTGAAGACTTAGAGTGAAAGCCCATTTGGAAACCACTGCATGGGAATCATTTATCTATGGGGAAAAAAGCAATAATAAATAAAACTATTAGATAATCAAAAGGTTATTGTTGCTTTGGGACATATTTGATATTTCCTATTTACTTTTTTTGTCTAAATCTGACCGTGTTAGACTGGCTTATTGTGAACTTTTCATGTCTAAACATTTATTGATTGAAGAAAATGTATCAAGTAATGGGAGGAAAGCCATCCTGAGTTCAAAATTTTATACAACGTAAACCACAGGTAGAGAGAGATGAACACTAAACTCAACGGTCAGCCACCAAACATCAAATCCTATGTTGGTTGGTAATGAACAGCATAGAAACCAGGTGTGTAACCTTTCTGGACCTTTTTTTACATATCAAATAAATTCCATATTCTAAGTCAGTCAACTTTAGAGCTATGATGAGTCTGAGCATCTAGTCAACCCTCTTGGTTTAAACAGGCTAAGAAAAGATAAATTATTTGACAATTATCATGCAATCAATTATTTACTAAGGCAGCTCTAGAATCCAAATTGGTAATTCTTTCATTTACTGGACGCTATGCTAAGGACCGATATGGTAAGAGAAACCGTTTTGAGGCTATGTAAAGATGGTAGCGGGCGTGTGGGTGAGGAAATTCACTGTTGAATGTCACTGCAGTCCGAGGCTATTTGAAAGTATGCAGGTGTCTCATCAGTCTTCTCCCAGCATAGAGTGTTGTGCAGTGATGCTCTAGCCCTAGTGTCCATTCTCCTGTCTTGCTTGATTGGTCTTCCTCTCCCAGAGGTTGTAAAAATCCATCCCTCAATTACTTCGTCTCACAAGATAGCAAATGGTTGTTAGATTTTAACAAAGGGAAACAGAAACAGAAGAGCCCAGTTTTGTGTTTTATTTTGTTTTCCCCAGCAATGTTCTTGGATTTGGGGGCCTGACATGGTGTCACAGATTTCCCTCTGTTTTCTTCTTCTGTTAAGAGCATGCAGTCATTTGACCACGATACAGGAAGGCATCCGGAAAAGCACTCAGAAGAGGTATAGGTCACTCTTAGTATCCAACAGGTATTGTTTCCATGACCCCATCTGATACAAAAATCCACAGATATTCAAGTCCCTTATGTAAAATGGCATAGTATTTGTGTATCTCCTATGCACATCCTCCCATATATTTTAAATTACTTCTAGATTACTCATAATACCTAATACAATGTAAATGCTACTTAAATAATTGTTATGCTGCCTTGTTTCTAAAATTTATGTCATCTTCATTGCTTTACTGTTGTTTTTCATTGTTTTTTAAAAAATATTTTTGATCCACAGTTAGTCGAATCTGCCTATGCATAACCCACAGCTAGGGAGGCTAACTGTCGTCTGTGTATGTCTGGATGTGCACGTGTGTGTGCCAAAGTCTAAAATCAGTTTCTAGAGACCTGTGTTCTGAGCAAGAAAAGAGCATGCATGCTAAAGTTTTGGTGTTTTATTTGTTTTCCTTGTGTTAGTGTTCTAACAGAAAATGGTAAATTTTGCAGACTAAAATAAGAGTGTGGAAGAGAATTTTCCCTGTTCTCTTTGAAGACTATCATTTCTGTAACTGGAAGGCACTGATTCTAGGTCTTCTTATCTAACTTTTCTTGCATTTGGGGGAATATAAAAAAAGAAGAAGTTTATCATTATGAAGCATCCTTGACAATTCTAAATGTCTGAGATTATTAAATAGACTCTTTAAAAAGAAAGCATATTTTTTCTTCATTCTGTCTTTTCTTTTGAATTATTCTATTAGAAGATGCCTCTCTAACACGATTCTAAACCCTACATCTTTAGAAATTAATTGAGTTTTGTCTTTGTAGGGCTAATATTATAAGTGTGATTATAAATACATCATTTCTCTAAAAACTTTCAGATCATTTCCTTTATCATTTGGGGGACAGTGTACTAAATGATAAAGTGATGCCAATAGGATAAGAGAATTTGGGAGAAAAACAATTTAAATTTGTGGAATCTTGTTAAGGTTTGCATTTTAAGAGATATCTAAGATTTTCTAAGAAGGAAAAATATCACTATCCTTGTGCAGAAGAATGCTATCAATATTTTGATTAAAACTAAGTCTCACTGTACTTTAGTGGCCTTATCTAGTCCATTACAGAGATATTTTCAGACATTATCATGAACACAAATGAACTTATAAAGCCTGAGAATTAGCACCAGCCTTCCGGTAGTATGGTGATAGTTTTTTCACGAGTGAGGAGCTGTGATTGCAAGCACAGGTGTTGGTGGGAAGAGCATTCCCCCGGAAAAGAAGCAGGACAGAGGGCATGTGATCTGAGCATTGACAGTTTGGAGGTACATTGCCATTGCAATAATATTAGGGTGGTTGGCTTTGAGTGTCATTCTAAAAATAATTTACCAGTAGGATATATGTACATGTAGCAGAAATTTATATGTGCTAATATTTTCCTCTCAAAAAAATGAAGGCAATAAAATAAAAAAAAAAAAAACACAATTTCACTTTTAGTATTATACCTGTCAAGAGAGGCTATATTATTTAATGGACAGGCTAAGTTGACGTAACTAAGAGACCCCAAAATGCAAGGCCTTTTATAAGGTTAGTGTGTATTTCTTTCTGACATAATGGCTGGAGGGGAATGGTTTAGCATTGGAGGATCTCCCACATAGTGGAAAGGCAAAGAGGGAAGGCAGAAGCATCCCAACCTTTTAGGAGGCATCCTGTCACTTATGCTCATGGCCAGAATCTAGTCATATGGCATTCCAATCTGTAAGGGAAACTGGATAATACAGTTCCTATCTTAGCAGTGAAGCATTCCGCTGAAACTAAAAAATTCACTTATTAAGCAAGGGAAAAAGAAAATTGGTAGACAACTAGCAGTTTCTGCCACTTGGCATTCAGTTGGTTTTTTAAATTGACAAGTAATAATTATATATATTTATGGCATACAACATGATGTCTTGATATACGTATATATCGTAGATTGGCAATTAACGTGATCAATTGATTTTCATTGAATAAATAAATGCCATTTATGTGACATCTGTTTAAAATCCAGAGTAATAATACTGGGTGGATTCTCAGTAGAATCAGGATAGTTTTTCTAAAATAACATTAAAAACTTTTAATAAAAACTTGCATTAAAGATCATTGACAAGAGAATATCATTCACAAATGTTCTTTTTCTGTCATTAACAATAAATAATAAATTTTCTTCTTCCTACATGACTATTGTATGTTGTATTACAAAATATTTCTATAGTTAAAAAGAAAACAAAAGAAGCAAATGAAAGTTTGTTAAAAATTATTAAGGTAACTCCATATACATACCCATTCCTATACACATAGTGAGGAAAAGAAACCAATATTTTGTAATCCATTATTGCCCATAGAGAGTGTCCCCAATTCTCTTTTTATCTTTCCAAGCCAATTGCCTTGTTCCCACCGAGGTCACCTGGCGCATGCTTATTTTCCCAGAAGTTTAAGTAGATTGTCAACCCCTGGCCCTGTTTCACATTTTTATCTATACTTCAGAATATCTAGCAAGGCTGTGGTTGCTTAATTAATTCAGAGCAATAGTAGTAATAATTAAATAACATAAACAATCCATTTCAAGAAGAATAGCAGTAAGTGATTTTTTTTCCTCCACCAGATCTTGTTTAAATTAGCTATGTTCCTTTTCTAGTTTGTTAGCCAGCCCGAATTGAGAATTCAGTTCACTACATCTTAGCCATTACCTGCACATTATGCACCTCTCTGCCACTGGCTTTCAAATAAGTTTATTTATATGCAGCCTTTGGGCTTCCCAAAACTATTATAAAAGCAAGCTGACCTAGAGATGCTCATATTTTCTCAAAGGGACTGAAATGCCTGACTCATATAGGTAATATTAAGGGCAACGATTTATTTAAGTTTTGAAGTGGAGAGCAACAGAATTGCATGTGAAACACTAATATACAAATTCAAACAAAGAGAATCTTAGAAAACAATAAAGGTAAAGAGAGATTTAAAAGTAAATCAAATTTTAATCTAAAAATATCCTATATAATTTCAATTAACTTATTTTTTCTAAGGCTACATAAATATAAAACTAAATCATTTATAGATGCTGTTTGTGTGTTTTAGCAACATTATCGGTTTCTCATGTTGCATTTTCTCCACTCATATGCTAAATCTGTCCCTTTGAAGTAATTAACATAATCACTAACATTATAAGATCATTTTCCTCTCTCCAAATAGATGACCATCAAACTGGTGTCTACTCTCTATATTCAGAAATGCTTAAATAGTTCATTATTATCCAAATAACTATGGGAAAACACTGTGCATAAGATGAAAGGAATAATGGCTCATCCTCCACAATGAGGATGAAACTCTTCCACATAAGAATTAATTCACTGAAAAATATCTGAGTATCAGGAAGATAATTGAAAGCACTAAAAATAAAATCAAATGCAATAAGTAATCTAAAGGTCATGAGATTAGTCACTATACAATTAGAAGATTTTTTAATTTCACTAGGTTTTATGAATATAACTATAGCTTATATTCTGAATATAAATTACTTTCACATGAAGTTTTTGCACCTAAATGCATATCTTATGAAAATATTTCATATGCTATAAGCTTTCTGCTGTCAAATCAGACTATTGATGAAAAAAACTAAAGGTCATGAGACATCACAAACATGATTTTTTTTAATTTTGGTAAAGTTTTATAATATGGCTACAGCTTCTGTTCTGAATTCAGAACAACTTTTAAATAGTGCTTTAAGTGTTCATATAATGAAAATATTTTTATATGTTACATGTTTCACATTTCTTATCTTACTAAGTGCAAAAAGAATCTAGAACATTTAATGAACACCCATTTAATTATCTCCCAAAATATGTTCTGTTGGTAATAGGTTTTATTGATTTCTAAGTCTGAACCTATATTATCTGAAACAAATTCGGACAAATAAGGAAGATATTATTCCTAATTTTAAATTTGCTTATAGGAAGACATATTGATTCCTGTGTTTTCACACAGTAGATCAATGATATTGGTTAATAACAGAACTTAGATTTTCCAATACTGTCTTTAGAGTTTTGCTTAGGCAAAACTATGAAGAAAAAGTATTTACTCATAGCTTATTTTTTTGTGTTTGTGTATCCCTTTTGTATCAAATACCTGCTCTCTCCATGTTGGTCACCCTCGTGCCAGGACTAATACACATCGGCGTGCATCCATTAAACTTTAAGTCTGTTATGCTTGGCATCCATAGGATTGGTCAGTGCCTACACCATATGGATAATAAAATATTTTGAAAATCACCCCTGGTACATACTCTCTGAGCCACGTCCCTCCTTTCCTGGGAAACTTTCTACCAGAACTCAATGCCAGCATTACATTTCACTCTCAGGGTTATCTACTCCAGTTTAATTCTTACAGTCTTAGAGAATCATATAAAGATTAGGACTGGCCGGGCACGGTGGCTCACACCTGTAATCCTAGCACTCTGGGAGGCCGAGGTGGGCGGATTGTTTGAGCTCAGGAGTTCGAGACCAGCCTGA